>NC_030858.1:23694852-23718473 GCF_000208745.1 Theobroma cacao
GGATTAGTAGTTAAATGAAAATGACTTTATTTTCAACCGGTGCATCATGATTGTCAAATTTCCTAGTTGAGATTGCTTGTTCCCTTCTAATATTCACTCACTGAGTATTGTACTCACGTTTATAAAAATTCATGTTTTCAAATCAGGTGACTGTTGGATCCTAGATCGAGGAGTCCCCATAGTGCATCTTCTAGGTATGTATCTGGCATTCGATAGTAATCCCTTTTATTGTAAATGTTTCCGCTGGAAGTCATGGGTCCTTTTGTATTGTGAATACAATCTAACAATGTGAATATGTGTATGCAATGTAAATTGCTAAATACATGATTGGTATAGTGCATGTATATTATTATCGATAATGCCATTGTGTTTTGGCTATGTTCACACCCGGGAAAAGGTGTGTGTGTGTATGCATGATATGATAAATTTGTTAAGTAATGGTAAATGGATAGGCTTGCTTGGGCTTAGTGAGCTACGCTCATTGAGCTCATGCGCCGGTCATGGCCTGAAAAATTGGGTCGTGACAGATGCCAAAACAAGATGTTTTTTAGTATAGTATGAAGCATATGAAGGTAAATGAGTGGTCAAGATAGGAATCATCATCCCAAGTGATTCAAAAGGAAATATCTCATTAGTTCTTGGTTGATATTAACTTAATCAAATCCTTGGCTAAGGTGATTAGGAGATTATGAAATGAGTTTTATAAGCCTCTATAAAGCTAATGATTTAACTACAAGAACAAATATGGAGATCAATAAGAGTAGGCACTGCATCAAGCTCTTATCATCTTCAGGATATATGATGACGGAATCAATTAAACTGAAAAACTGTTCACTGAAAGGTTGTCAAAGAATCTTTTGACTCTCTTAACAATTTGGGTGGCCATGATGCATTGCTAGATGCCAATCATGATCTATGGAATTGAATTAGTTAATTTAAAAGTGAATATGATTCATTTAAATTAATTAATTAATAATATTATAATTCAATTCCATTACCAACATGTTAGGAACCTAATGGGTCACACACAAATGTTGCAATTTGGATTAAATTAAGAGCGTGATGATTTAAGTTAGACTTAAATCAAATTCTAGGTTTTAACTACTAAAAACCTAATTAAAAGAGTTTAATTAGGCATTGGTTAAATATTATAATTGTTATAATCTTAAGGACATATTTTGCAAATTTTAATAAGTTAAACCTAGATATAAATATCACATTACAGCTACTCTTTCTTTTTGGGGGAAAGAAACAAAAAAAAAAAAGCTTTTCTCTTCAATGCTGCCACTCATGAGAAGTTTATTTTTTTTCATTTTTAAAAACTTCTCCTTTGATTCTTTGCTGGAAATCAAAGAAGAAAAGAGGACAAATTGTTGTCCACTTGCTAGCACAAGCTTGTAGCATAAAGCTCTCTCATTGATAAGGATTCGTTGCAATCGTGTGTGCATCATTGGAGGCCAAGCGATTGAGTGGCTAGGATTCTTTCACACCAAAGGTGTTCACGTTTTGTCAAGAAAAGGAATCCATTTGATTACAATATCACTTGGAAAGGTACAATTTTTCTAATTTTATATGGTGTTTAACTTTGCATTAAATAGCTAAGGTGATCCAAAGGTAAAAGGCATGGTTTTTATTTTATTGCAATATTTGTTATTCCGGTGCATTGATGCTCTAATTATACCATTCTTAGCACATGCCCCAAAGCATTCGATGCTTCGTCAAATAACATTTTCCACATTTTTTTGTTGTGGGACTCTCCTCATCAATTTGTGAGATACACATCAAAACCTCATTTGGGAAATCAAACTTTATACATTCATTATCATCAACTGCTCTATCTGTAAGGAAATCGGCCACTGTAATTCCTTTCATTGCCTTTTGGCTCATATACACGATATCATATACAAAAAGCAAAACTTGCCATTTTCCAACCCTTATTGACAAAGATGGTTTTTCAAAGATATACTTTATAGGGTCTAGCTTTGCCACAAGCCAAGTTGTGTGATACAACATGTATTGCCTAAGTCTACGTGCTACTCAAGCCAATGCACAACACATTCTTTTGAGCTGTGTGTACTTACATCTGTAATTAGTGAACTTCTTGCTCAAGTAGTAAATGGCATACTCCCTTTTACTAGTTTCATCTTGTTGCCCCAATACACATCCCACAGATTGGTCATACACTGTTAGATACAAAACGAGAGGTTTTCCTAGCATAGGTTGCATTAGTGGATTGGATAAGTACTCTTTAATTTTGTCAAATGCTGTTTGACATTCTTCATTTCATTCACTAGAGTCATGTTTACGAAGAAGCTTGAAAATTGGATCACATTTGGTCGTAAATTGAGATATAAAATGGGTGATATAGTTTAACCTTCGTAAGAATCCTCTAATTTCTTTCTGAGTGTGAGGAGGTGGCAAGTTTTGAATAGCTCGTATCTTATCGGGGTCAACCTCAATTCCCTTCTCACTGACAATAAAACCTAACAATTTTCCTGAAGTGATGCCAAAGGTACACGTAAATGGATTCTACTTGAGTTAGTATTTTCGCAATCTTTCAAACAATTTTCAAAGACCAGTCATATGATCTTCCACTCTTCGAGATTTTACAATCATATCGCCATCATATACTTATGTTTCCTTGTGCATCATGTTGTGAAAGAGTGTTACCATGGCTCTATGGTAGGTAGCTTTAGCGTTTTTCAGTCCAAAAGGCATTACTTTATAACAGAACATGCCCCACATAATTACAAAAGTTGTCTTCTCCATATCTTCTGAGGCCATTTTAATTTGATTGTAGCCTAAGAATCCATCCATGAATGATAACAAGGAATATTTGGTTGTATTATGTACCAAACTATCAATATGAGGCAATGGAAAATTATCTTTTGGGCTTGCCCTATTCAAGTCTCGATAACCGACACACATTTTAACTTTTTTATCTCTTTTTGGGACAAGGACTATGGTAGCCACCCATTCTGGATATTTGGCTACTTCCAAGAACCTAGCATCAAACTGCTTCTTCACTTATTCTTTGATTTTAAAAATCTCCAGTTTCATGCACCTCAATTTTTACGTGATTGGTTTGTATTCTGGCTTCAATGGCAACTTATGCATGACAATGTCTGTGCTAAGTCTTGGCATATCTTGGTATGACCATGCAAACACATCCACATATTCCCGAAGTAACACTATTTGTTCTTGTTTTTGTTTTGGCAATAACAATGTGCCAATTTTAACTTCTTTTTTCTTCTCTATATCTCCTAAATTAATTGTCTCAGAAATTTCTTGATGGGGTGCAATCTTTCTTTCTTCTTATTCGACAAGTCTTAGCAAATTAGGGGTCAAGTTGTAATCATCCACATCCTCTTCAAGTTCATTAATATTTGTATCTCTTTCAAAATCAAATCCCAGATTATTATCATTGTCTACATATTCATTATTTAGATCGCTGAAACTGGGTAAAATGGAAAAAAGTGTGGGAATGTAGCTGATGAAATTGATGCACGAAAATTAAATCAATGTAAAGATATGAAAATGCACCACACAAATCATTTTATTAAAACAATAAAACAAAAGATGCCTTTTGTACATTAAACCTTCCTAGTACTCTTGGGCATGAGCAAAGGACCACTTGGGTCATTTTAAAAACAAAGAAACAAAGAAAGCCCATTCTTCTTAAAATTTTCTAATGCTTTTGGGCATAAGCATCAAAGATTGCATATCTAGCTAAGAGGGTCATAGATAGCTGCCAACTTAATTGCCTTCCAATTGCTCAATGTCATGTCAAGTAGTCTCTAATATACCAAATGTGTTTCCTTTTCTACTTTGCTATTTATTCTAGACTACTGGATTGAGAAATCTATGAAAGCATCTTCAAGACTTCCCTCGGGGTAAGTGCAGCCAACTGAATGAAATGTTTCATTCAAATAAAGGATACTCAATCTTTTAATTTCTAGTTTTGTGCCTCGAAAATGATCCAATCTTTTTTGCCTTTTCTCAACTATTATCTTCATTTTCTCTTCTTTTGCAAGTCTATACCCTAAACCAAAATTGTCCTCATTTTTCTTTAATACCACAGATTTTTTGATTCCTTGCACTTCATTAGCAAGTCCAAAACCAACGCGACATCCTTTACCCATTGTCTGCTTGATTACCATCTTCGAATTTTTTAATAATTGTTGGGTAGAAATCATCGATCCCTCACTTACATAAGTAGCATTGACAACTTCAAAAGTTTTGACTCCATTAGTTTTTTATTATAATAAAACATTCCCATTCATTTGTGTCTAATATCTCTACTTGAGTATGCAGGACAAAAATTGTATGCCAAAAATAAATCAATCATTCAAAGGCACATATCAAAAATCACATGAATAAGGAGCGACAAATTGATCAATAAAACAGAAGTGTCTCAGTTAGATAATGAAGCATGTTAGTTAGCTAAAATTCAAATTAGAAGTTGGCGGGCTCAAGAGGATTGAGAAATAGAGAAGACTTAGTCGACCAAGAGGCAAGTTAGTCGACTAAGAGCTTACTTCCAGAAATCTAGACTTCAAGACAAAAATAACTTAATCGACTAAAAAAGAAGTTAGTTGACTAAGAGCTCACTGCCAAAAACTGGGATCAGAAGACAGAGACAACTTAGTTGACTAAGAGCGCAGTTAGTCGACTAAGATCATTCTATCAGAAAATTTAAATTGAGCACTATAAGAGAGATTAACAGCCCGAACTTCCACTAAATTGTTTCCAACAGTCAAAAACTGCCTAACACCTATCAGAGCTGATTTTCAAGTGTTTAAGGGGCTCCCAACAACTAGAAAAGGTAATTAAGGCTTTCAAGAACAAAAAGAGCTAAAAACCAGCACCCGAGCATTTGTCTCATTGGTTGGTGCATAATCCCCCTGCCCCAATTATAAAAAAAAAAAAGAGCAAAAAACTAGCAAAAACTCTGCACTCTTACTGCACTTCAATCCTATCTTTATATTTGAGATAAACACTTCATTTTATACCACTTAGATCAAGTCAGTGATCATAGTTACACTTTTATTTCTCTTATCCTTGTATACTTAGAGTGTGTGAGACACTCTAAGGGAATTTGTTCAAGCTTGGATTGCTTGATTAGGTGTATAGGTTCTAACTTAGCCTATAAAATTAGTTTGGGTTTTGGTTGATACTGGTAAAAACCATTGTGAAAGGTTTTAGCTGAGCCTGATAAAAGCCATTGTAAAAGCTTGGTGAAAGCTTGTGAATTTCACCATTCATAGTGGATTGGTTTGGAAAATCCTAGGTTGAACAATCAAGGTAGTGGATATAGGTCTTGGACCAATCCACTATAAATTCTGGTGTGATTATTTGCTCTGGTTTTAGTCTTTCATTTATCTTTAAATATTTCTTTTATTTTGCATTTGTCCCCAATTAGAAGTTAATTCTTGTAAGAGCCAAAAAGTGATATTCACCCCTCTTCTAGCACATTTATTTGGGACCAATAAAAAGATCTAAAAGAACATTCCACTACTACTTTTGTGCTTTCAATAGAAAAGGTCGATGGTGATTAGGTGACAAGGATATCTTCTTCACCTGAGACTATTATCAACTAATCATTCACTACGAACTTGACTTTCTGATGGAGTGATGATGGTACTATGCCAGCCATATGTATCCATGGTCAATCCAACAAGTAACTATATGACAGTATAATGTCCATTACTTGGAATCTAATAAGAAAAGTGCAAGGGTTGATCTATATTGGCACATCTTTATCCCCAATTGCCTCTCATCTGGTTCCATCAAAAGCTTTTACAATCATGTGGCTTTTTGCAGGTAGAACATGTCCACAAGTAGATTAGCTAGCATGGTTAACGACATAATATTCAATGTGGAGCCATTATCAATGAAGACTTTAACCATGATATGGTTTTTACATTTGGTGGTTATATGAAGTGCCTTGTTATGTCCTCTGCCATCCAGTGGAAAAGACTAGCAAAAACTCTCTACACTCTTACTGCACTTCACTCCTATCTTTGTATTTGAGATAAGCACTTCACTTTGTACCACTTAGATCAAGTCAATGATCATAGGCACACTTTTATTTCTCTTCTCCTTGTATACTTAAAGTGTGTGAGACACTCTAAGTGAATTTGTTCAAGTTTGGATTGCTTGATTGGGTGTATAGGTTCTAACTTAGCCTATAAAAGTTAGTTTGGGTTTTGGTTGATCCCAGTAAAAACAATTGTGAAAGGTTTTGGCTGAACCTGGTAAAAGCCATTGTAAAAGCTTGGTGAAAGCTTGTGAATTTCATCGTTCATAGTGGATTAGTTTGGAAAATCCTTGGTTGAACAATCAAGGCAGTGGATGTAGGTTTTGGACCGAACCACTGTAAATTCTAGTGTGATTATCTACTTTGTTTTTAGTTTTTCATTCATCTTTAAATCTTTCTTTTATCTTGCATTTGTCCCTAATTAGAAGTTAATTCTTGTAAAAGTCAAAAAGTGTTATTCACCCCCCTCTAGCACATTTATTTGGGACCAACAAGTGGTATTAGAGCCAATCTCTTTTTATCAAAGCTTAACATCCTAAGGGAGATCTTAATGGCTCTTCAAAAATCAGTAGTTGTTGAGGGACAATCAACAAACAAATCACCTCTATTTGATGGCTTAAATTACTCATATTGGAGTACTAGGAAGTCAATATACATTAGGGCAATAGATTATGAGATGTGGGATGTCATTACTGATGGTCCCTTTATTCTTTCAACCTTAAATGTTGTAACCAACGAGATTATTCCTAAGCCAAGGTCTGAATGGACCGAAGCTAAAACAAAAAAAGTTCAAACAAACTTTAAGGCAATCAATACACTGCATTGTGCTTTAACTCCCACTGAATTCAACAAAGTGTCAAGCTGTACCATAGCTAAACAAGAGTGGTACAAACTTTAGATTATTCATGAAAGGACTTCACAAGTCAAGAAGTCCAAATAGCTCTCTTAACCCACAACTATGAGATGTTTAAAATGGAACCTGGTGAAGATATCACCAGCATCCTTGATAGGTTCACAAACATCACAAATAAACTCAGTCAACTAGGCAAACCAATTCCTGAACATGAAATTGTCAAAAGACTTCTTAGAAGCTTGCCTAAAAATTGGAAGCCAAAGGTGACTGCCATTCGTGAAGCCAAGGACCTAAATGTCATAACTCTTGATGAAATTTATGGGTCTCTTCTCACTCACGACCTGAAACTCAAGGAAGATGAAGAAGAAGACAAAAGCGGAGCTAAGGAAAATAAGAAAAGCATTGCCTTAAAAGCGAGCATCCTTGAAGAAGAATTGGATAGTTTATCTTGTGATGATGATGATGAGGAACTGGCTAGGGTTGCAAGAAGGTTCAGGAAGCTTATGGGCCAAAAAAATCAGAGATTGGCTAAGAAAGGGTATAGAAGAGATCAAGGCTCTTCATAGAGAACAAAAAATAAAATCGAGTCCAATAAGAAGGAAGAGCCTATATGCTTTAAATGCAAGAAGCTAGGACATTTCAGGTCAGAATGCCCCTTGCTGAAGGAAGAAACGCTAAAGAAAAACAAAAAATCAAAGAAGGCAATGGTGGATGCTACTTGGTCAGATAGTGATACTTCAAGTTCTGATGATGAAGAAGAAAAAGCTAAAGAAAGAGCAAATTTATGTCTAATGGCAAAGGATGATCAATCCGAGGTTGAGCTAAACTTAAAAGACACATGTTCAAGAGCTCAACTAAGGCCGAAGCAGCCTTGGTACATGGACAGTGGCTGTTCAAGGCACATGATTGGAAACGAAATGCTGTGTGCTCAGCTAGACAAGAAAAAGAAAGGTATCGTTTCCTTTGGTGATGATTCAAAAGGTAGAATTTATGGTATAGGAACCATTGATAAGAACTCTCAAGCTTGAATTAGTCATGTGTTGCTGGTTAAAGGTTTGAAACACAATTTGTTAAGCATCAACCAATTGGGTGATAAAGGATTTAAGGTATGCTTTGACTCAAATAAATGTGAAGTGATAGACATAAGTGCTAAAAAAATTTCATTTATAGGAAAAAGAATTAAGAATATGTATGTTATATTTCTTGAAGATCTTGAGGTGAATTGTAAAACATGTCTTATGGAAAATGTTGAAAATGATGGCTGGTTATGGCATAGGAGACTTGGACATGTGAGCATGCATACCATCTCAAAACTAATAAGAAAAAATCTGGTTATAGGATTGCCTAAGCGTAAATTTGAATATGATCAAATATGTGATGCATGTCAACTAGGTAAACAAATTAGAACATCTTTCAAAACCAAAAAGGTTGTCTCTACTTCTAGACCTCTTGAACTGTTGCACATTGATTTATTTGGACCTATTAGCACAACTAGCCTAGGAGGCAAATCATACGGCTTTGTGATAGTTGATGACTACTCAAGGTATACTTGGGTCTATTTTCTTGCTCATAAGAATGATGCTCTACCTATATTTGTAAATCATTGCAGGAAGGTTGAAAATGAAAAAGGACTTGTCATAGTTAGCATTAGGAGTGATCACGGAGGTGAGTTTGAGGGAGATGAGTTTGAAAACTTTTGTAATGAAAAGAGGTTAGATCATAATTTTTCTGCACCTAGAACACCCTAGAAAAATGGAGTTGTAGAAAGAAAAAAATCGAACCTTAAAAGAGATGGCTCGAACTATGCTTTGTGAAAATAATTTACCAAAGTACCTTTGGGCAGAAGCTGTAAACACAGCAGCTTACATCCTTAATAGAGTGTCAATAAGAGCCATGATATCAAAGACCCCATATGAACTATACAAAGGTAGAAAACCAAATATCTCTCACCTTAAAAGCTTTGGCTGCAAATGTTTTGTGTTGAACAATGGAAAACATCCTCTATGAAAGTTTGATGCTAAAAGTGATGAAGCTATATTTCTAGGATATGCATTGAACTCAAAAGCTTATAAAGTCTTTAACAAAAGATCCTCAATAGTTAAAAAGTCTATCCATGTAGTTTTTGATGAATCCAATGCCTTGCAAAAGGCGATTCCTACTGATGAAGATGATACGAATGACCTTGAAAGACAAATGGAAGAAATGAGCTTAGATGACAAAAAAAAACAGTGAAGAAAATTCCCTAGGAAGAGAAACAGAACCTCCACCCTTAGAAACCTTACAAAGGACTGAAAATCAACACAATGATCTTTCAAAGAGTTGAAAGTATATCAAGGATCATCCACAAGAGCAAATCATAGGTGATATTTCTCAAGGAGTCAAGACGAGGAGAGGAATTAGAGAAACATGTGAATTCACAATTTTCATCTCATAAATTAAGCCTAAATGCTTTGAGGAGGCAGAAAAAAAAGAAAACTAGATATTGGCAATGTAAGAAGAGCTTGATCAATTTAAGAGAAACCTAGTATGGATTGTAGTTTCTAGACCATTAAATCATCCCATTGTTGGCACAAAATGGGTCTTTAGAAATAAGGTAGATGAGCAAGGAAATGTTATTAGGAACAAAGCTAGATTAGTGGCACAAGGGTATAACCAAGAGGAAGGCATTGACTATGATGAGACATTCGCTCCTGTTGCTAGAATTGAAACCATTAGATTATTGCTTGCATTTGCATGTTTCATGAACTTCAAATTATTTCAAATGGATGTAAAAAGTGCATTTTTAAATGGTTTCATTCAAAAGGAAGACTAAGTTGAGCAACCCCCCGGATTTGAGGACTATGAAAAACCAGATTATGTGTTCAAACTTTATAAGGCCTTGTATAGACTAAAACAAGCTCCAAGAGCTTGGTATGAAAGACTCTCTAGGTTTTTAGTTGAGAAAGGATATAGCAGAGGAAGCATTGATACAACACTTTTTGTCAAAAAATGCTTGAGTGATTTAATTGTTGTTCAAATCTATGTGGATGATATTTTGTTTGGTGCAACTAATGAGGCTTTATGCAAGAACTTTGCTGAAGAGATGCATGGTGAATTCGAAATGAGCATGATGGGTGAGCTAAAATTTTTTTCTTGGCCTTCAAATCAAACAAAGTGAGGAAAGAATCTTCATCGGCCAAGAAATATACATTCAAGACATGCTGAAGCTAAAATCAATTAGCACACCAATGAGTCCATCCACCAAACTTGATGCTGATGAAAAAGGAAAAAGTGTTGATCAAAAACTCTATAGAGGTATGATTGGATCATTACTTTATTTAACAACTAACAAACCTGATATTCAATTCAGTGTATGCTTGTGTGCATGGTTTCAATCTCAACCCAAAGAATCACACTTAACTGTTGTTAAAAGAATTTTTAGATACCTCTTAGATACACAAACTTTAGGAATATGGTATCCTAGAGAAACATCCTTTAATCTTATTGGATATTCAGATGCAAACTTTGCTAGGAGCAAAATAGATAGAAAGAGCACTAGTGGAACATGTTAGTTTCTAGGAGATAAGCTTGTATCCTGGTCAAGTAAAAAATAAAACTCAGTTGCACTATCCACAGCTGAAGCTGAATATATTTCTTTAGGCAGTTGTTGTGCTCAGATTTTATGGATCAAACAACAATTAAAAGACTTTGGAACAATCTTGCATAATGTACCAATTTTCTGTGATAACACAAGTGCCATCAACATCTCAAAGAATCATGTCCAACACTCTAGGACCAAACATATTAAAATTAGGCATCACTTTATTAAAGATCATGTAATTAAAGGAGACATTAAAATTGAGTTTGTTAGCACCATGAAACAATTAGCTTATATATTTACTAAGCCTCTAAATGAGGAAAGATTCTGTGAGATTAGAAGAAATTTAGGCATGGTTAATATGCAGGAGTTGTAAGAAAATTTTTGTGTTTCTCATTCACAAAACAGTAGGGACTTAGTTGATTAAGAATCTCTTAATCAACTAAGAGTATTCTGCCTCTTTAAATAATAAGACTCAGTCAAATAAAGAGAAAATGAATAAAATAGTAAAAAGAAACAATCTACCAGGTGAAGAAAAAGAGGAGAAAAACCACTTAATTGGAAAATAAAATTGAGAGGCAAATTTTTGAATTTTGAAAAGATGAGGTTACCAACCACATTTAAAGAGGGGGAGTCAGATGGTTTTTAGAAGAATTAACCTCTCTTAACTCATTCTCCCTTCATTTCTCTCATCTGAAATCGATTCTTTCTAAACTGAAACTCTTTCCTCTCAAACCCACGAAACCCCATGCTAGAAACATCTCAAAACCAAATGGCAAAATCCTCCCTGTCTAAAAATATTCTAGAAAAGAAAAAAGGCAAACAGCCAATAGAAGAAAGTCCACAAGCAAAAATTCAGAAGAAGAAGAAGAAGAAGATTATTTCCACCTCTGTAGTTGAGAAAACTAGGAAAAGCAAACAGAAAAAGAACACAGAGAAGAGAAAAAGAAAGAGAAAGAAAAATCCTTCAAGAAAGGTAAGATTCTATCCTCAAAGTTTAGAAATGAAACCCATGAGGATAGGTTCAAGAAAATTGAAAATGTTTCGATTATATGTGGCAAATTTATTAACTGGGAGAGCTTTGATGAAAACCCTAAAATCCAATTAGGATTATCGGATTATTTTGAGGAAATGAAACTAAAGAAATTCAGCACTTTTAAGAACAGAACATATAGTGCTAGTCTGCTGAAAGAATTTTATACAAGCATAGCTTTAGATAAGGATGAACTTGAGGATTCTAATGATTTCATTAATGATGGTCTGAATGTCTTCTTAAATGGAAAAGAGTTTGTGGTGACTATTGCAGATCTAGAAAATTTGCTTAAAATTGAATGTGAATAGGGTGATTATGAAATTTTGGAGAATTATGACCCTTCATCTCTGTGGGAAATAATCACAGGGAAAAAAGAAAAATATTCATCCAAAAGTAATGTTGGTTTAATTAAGAGCCCTCATAGTAGAATTCTTCATTATTTCATTACTGCAAATATTCATGGAATAAGTGGAAGCTTTAGCTATGTCAGCCTTTAGGACATGTGGTTGATGGAGCATGCCTTTAATGGTGCTTCACTCAACTTAGGTAGGTTTATGATTGAGAAGATGAGGAAAACCTGTCAAATTGATAAAATAAATCTGCCATATGGAAATGTGATCACCTCACTAATTAGGAAGAAGGGAATATGGAGTTCTAGGTATGAGAATGATCAAGTAAAAAGCATGGACCAAGCTATCTATCTTAGAAGTCTGCTTAAGATGGGTACAAACTTGATGGAGAAAAATTTATTAAAATCCCCAAGGTTACTCCAAGAGGAGAATCTTCTCTCCCTGCTCAATCAGAAGTAGCTCCCTCCTAGTTCTCAAATGAAATGGTACTGAATCTGTTGATGTGAATTGATGAAAAGCTCACAGACTAGGCTGTGAAGATGTAGAAAATTGAAGAAAAGTTGGAAGAACTTGAAAATGTGATGAAAGGAAAAAGGAAATCAACTTCTAAACTTGTTGCTGCAAACACCTCTGCTACTCCAAGCCAAGCACCAACAAGACAAGCTATTGAAGGTCTTGCCTTCCAAGCAAAGGTTCCACTATTCAGGCTGTAAGTCCTATCATTCAAGCTGAGGGCCCTGAACTAGAAGTTGATCAACCAAGGAAATCTCCAACTCTTGAGCCTCAAAATAAAGATGAATCAGATCAAGGCACTGAAGTGCTTGGCTCATTTGAAAATTCTCTATCCCATCATGAACCTCAGCCAGAATAGCTATCACCCTCTAACTCTAAGGCAGTATCAATAATGGATGTTTTTCATCAAATGGTTCAAGAAGAACAAGCAGAAAAGGAGGCAGCAAAGGCTAAAGCTTAGAAGCAAGCATTTGAGTCACTGCACACTGTAGAGCAGACTGCTCAACCTAAGAAAGACAAAGGAAAAGCTACAGCACTGACACAAAAGCAACCTAAGCCACCTAGTAAAGGAAGGAAGACCATGGACACAAACACAAAATTCCTCAAGAGAAGAAAGTTTTCTCAGATAGCAAAAAAAGCCAAACCCTCAGCCATTTCCTCTGCAGAAAATCCACTGCAAATTTCAAACCAATCCCTTGAAGCCTCACCCAAAAGACCATCATTTGAACCTTCACCTGAACCCCTTAATGTCATCTATGGCACTGACTAGTCCAACCCTTCAGCCTCTTCAAAATCTGATTCAACACCCCTTCGTTTTGATGCTAACAAAAAGAGGGAATAATTATAGAAAAGTTTAGGGGAGAAAGAAAGTAGAAATGATCTAGGGGCAACTTAGGAACAAAACAATGACAATGTTTTTGTTTTTTTGCTGATTTTTGTTCTGTTGAAAGTTGAACATCTGAATTTAACTTTGTTGCTTATGTTATTGTGTTAAAAATGGGATACTGCTAAGCTGGTTATATTATTTAGTTGTTGATGGTTAAACATTGAAATCTATCCTTGATGTTTATGATAGTTTGACTGCTGCTGCTTAAAGATTTGGTGCTGATATTGGGCTATTATGCTGACAATTAATTTTTGTTATGATATTGTGAATGGAATTTGGTTGAAAACGTATATGGATGCAAATTATACTATATCTGTTAGATGATTAATGGCATAAATAAAATCTAAAAATAATATGCTGATGACAAACAGTTAACTGAAATATTGATGATATTCTGTCAACTAGTCACCTATTGTTGATCATTTTATATGTCTGCATAAATATATTCTGAATATATAATGTCATTATCCATATGACATAAATAAAAATTGCTGAAATGGATAGTAAAATATGCACACACTAAGGGGGAGCACACACTTAGAGGGAGGAAATCCTCATTTTATGCAGAACTAAAAAAAAAAAAGAACCAATAGACACTATGTTGTTAATCAAGGAATGTTTTGTCATCATCAAAAAGAGGGAGATTGTTGGCTCCATTAGTTTTTTATTATAATAAAACATTCCCATTCATTTGTGTCTAATATCTCTACTTGAGTGTGCAGGACAAAAATTGTATGCCAAAAATAAATCAATCATTCAAAGGCACATATCAAAAATCACATGAATAAGGAGCCACAAATTGATCAATAAAACAGAAGCGTCTCAGTTAGATAATGAAGGGTGTTAGTTAGCTAAAATTCAAATTAGAAGTTGGCGGGCTCAAGAGGATTGATAAATAGAGAAGACTTAGTCGACCAAGAAGCAAGTTAGTCGACTAAGAGCTTACTTCCAAAAATCTAGACTTCAAGACAAAAATAACTTAATCGACTAATAAAGAAGTTAGTCGATTAAGAACTCACTGCCAAAAATTGGGATCAGAAGACCGAGACAACTTAGTTGACTAAGAGCGCAGTTAGTCGACTCAGATCATTCTATCAGAAAATTTAAATTGAGCACTAGAAGAGAGATTAACAGCCCGAACTTCCACTAAATTGTTTTCAACAGTCAAAAACTGCCTAACACCTATCAGAGCTGATTTTCAAGTGTTTAAGGGGCTCCCAGCAACTAGAAAAGGTAATTAAGGCTTTCAAGAACAAAAAGAGCTAAAAACCAACACCCGAGCATTTGTCTCATTAGTTGGTGTATAATCCCCCTGCCTGAATTATAAAAAAAAAAGAGAGCAAAAAACTAGCAAAAACTCTGCACTCTTACTGCACTTCACTCCTATCTTTATATTTGAGATAAGCACTTCATTTTATACCACTTAGATCAAGTCAGTGATCATAGTTACACTTTTATTTCTCTTTTCCTTGTATACTTAGAGTGTGTGAGACACTCTAAGGGAATTTGTTCAAGCTTGGATTGCTTGATTAGGTGTATAGATTCTAACTTAGCCTATAAAGTTTGTTTGGGTTTTGGTTGACACTGGTAAAAACCATTGTGAAAGGTTTTGGCTGAGCCTGGTAAAAGCCATTGTAAAAGCTTGGTGAAAGCTTGTGAATTTCACCGTTCATAGTGGATTGGTTTGGAAAATCCAAGGTTCAACAATCAAGGTAGTGGATATAGGTCTTGGACCAAACCACTATAAATTATAGTGTGATTATCTGCTCTGTTTTTAGTCTTTCATTCATCTTTAAATCTTTCTTCTATTTTACATTTGTCCCTAATTAGAAGTTAATTCTTATAAGAGCCAAAAAGTGATATTCACCCCCCTTCTAGCACATTTATTTGGGACTAACAAAAAGATCTAAAAGAACATTCCACTGCTACTTCTGTGCTTTCAATAGAAAAGGTCGATGGTGATTAGGTGACAAGGATATCTTCTTTACCTGAGACTATTATCAACTGATCATTCACTACGAACTTGACTTTCTGATGGAGTGATGATGGTACTATGCCAGCCATATGTATCCATGGTCAATCCAACAAGTAACTATATGGTAGTATAATGTCCATGACTTGGAATCTAATAAGAAAAGTGCAAGGGTTGATCTATATTGGCACATTTTTATCCCCAATTGCCTCTCATCTGGTTCCATCAAAAGCTTTTACAATCATGTGGCTTTTTCCATGTAGGACATGTCCACAGGTAGATTAGCTAGCACGGTTAACGACATAATATTCAGTGTGGAGCCATTATCAATGAGGACTTTAACCATGATATGGTTTTTACATTTGGTGGTTATATGAAGTGCCTTGCTATGTCCTCTGCCACCTAGTGGAATCTCATCGTCATTAAAGGTAATGAAATCTGTTACAACAACATTCCTAATAATGTGGTCTAAATTCTTAACCAATATGTTATGTGGCAGATGGGCTTGATTGAGTATTTTAAGTAAGGCATTTCGATGAGGCTTAGAGCTTAAGAGTAGCGCCAATAATGATATGTGAGCTAGCATTCTATTCAACTGCTCTATAATCACTATGTTTAACAAACTTGAGAAATTCACAAGTTTTTCTCTATGCTATTGGCTTTTTGTGTCCCACATCTTATACAACTATAGGTTGACTCGTTTGCCCTTGTGATGGAGTTTCTATTTCTTAATTATCAACTTTGCTTTCTTTCCCTTTTCAAGTAGTTTAGAGGTATAACATCTCCCACTCCGAGTTATTCCTCTAACATTAGTTATGTTAGCATCATTCCCCTCTTGAAGTAAACAATTAAATATCCTTTGCGATATGATGTTGTAATTATACCTCTAAGTCACCTTATTGCTTTGATAGGGGAAAGGGCTAAGAACCTCTAGATTACCATAAGCTTAGTAACATTGACCTTTGAATTTGTCTCCTCTTCGTAATAAATAGTCAAAGCCTTAGGAGTAGTGTCTGAATCTTCTACCACTGCCAGTTTTCCTCACATTCTTCGTAAAAATCAATTATGGATGAATCCATCATTTCTTGTACTTTTTGGATAAAGGCTTTGCATACTTGAATGGAATATCCACTAATTTCGACATGGTACTTACATGCATGCTTGGAATCATATCTTGGATATCTGAAACGTTGGTCCATCCAAACTGGCTCAATCATACCAGCACAAACTAAAGCTTTATATATTTCCTCCATTAAGGTTTGAACTTCGCTCACATTCCATTTGATGTACCGAGCTACCTCATTTCCCATAACTGATGCCTTTCAATGATTGGGCAAGGGATTTTCATTGACATTTGTCTCAAGTTTCTTCGTAAAGTTCTAAAGTCCAACTATGACCAATCCTTACACCTTACATTTCAAAGCTGTTCAATTTTCTATTGAGTTACCTTGAATGCCATAGTGGTAATCACATTGAGCATTGACATCATACCACTTTAAGTAAGGTGGCTTTAAAGGTTCTAAGTGAACTTTTGCCAAGAGGTGGCGTTCGATTAGTTGGGGAAGCAGAGCTATATAAAATATGGGAATAAGGTTGAATGTCATTGGATTATTTCTAAGTTCCGTGGTATTGTTTGGTTGAATAGTGGATTGGGTTGGTGGTGATGGTATCAATTGGACACTTGTTTAGAAAGCTAATTATGGGGCCTATTGGTAAGGATAAGGGTTTCAGGAAATATTGTTTAAGGTGGGATAATAGGGTTGGTAAGGGAGATAAGGATGATATGGGTTGTATGCTCTGGCTTGGGGATTTTCAAGTGTAACTGCTTGGGATTCAGCTTCCTTTTTTTTTTACGCACTCTTTTTTTTAGAATTGGGGGTGTCTCTTCCTTCAATCTTACCACTCTTAATTGCAGCTTCAATTATTTCCCCTGACAATACCATATTTGCAAATTTCTTGATGGCATTTTTTACCAACCTTTCGCTATATGGGGCCTTCAAAGTGTTGATGAACATGACTATAATTTCTTTCTGAATCAATGGTGGCAGGACTTGTGAGGCAATATCTCTCCACCTCTAAACATAATCGTTGAAGCTTTCAATATCTTTCTTTTCCATGCCTTGAAGGGTCAAACGATCTAAGGCCATGTCTGCCATATGTTTATATTGAACTACAAAAGCTTGTGCCAAATCTTTCCATGAATGCACATGGTTTCTATCCAGCTTATTATACCATCTAAGGGCTAATCTTGTAAGGTTATCTTAAAAACTGTGAATTAACAAGTTATTATCATGAGTGTAAGCAGCCATCTTACGACAATACATGGTTACATATGCCATTGGACACTTAGTATAATCGTATTCCTCGAAATCAGGGACCTTAAACTTGGGAGGAATTACTAGTCCAAGTACGAGACTTAGTTCTAAAGCATCAATAGAGGCTAAAACATCTATTCCTTCCATAGCATATAATCATTCCTCTAAGCGGTCAAACTTTTTTTGTGCTCCCAAATTATTTATAGCCTCGGATGCTCCTTCACTCAACTTTTCCTATTCCTTTGGATCATCTAAATCTAAAACTATAATTGGATGAGCTGAGTTTACTCAAGTAGTTGTTCACTACATTGATGATTGTCCCCTATAATAAAGATGATCTCCTATAGGATGTATGGGGTATTGGTATTGCATTTGAGACACTAGAGGTTGGTACATGGAATCATTATTACTTGGGATCTATTGGCTAGCTTGGTTAACAAGTTCTTCAGCCATTGTTTTTCGTTTGCTAATATTCATGATTAAGTCCATCATCTTAGCCAATTGCACTTTTATCTCTTCTTGAGGTTTCTCCATTTGATCCATTTGCTTAGCTTGTTCGTTTTCCATGATCTTGATTTGTAGATGAGTGTTGTATGGGTGACGAATAAGTGTTTTGGCCAATAAGCTATCATGAGGACCCCTTTTTAAAATAAATATGAGTCTGGATATGTCCGTATGAAAAATAAGCCTAGACATGTAAATGCATACTCTAAATATATTAGAATGCCTTGGAATGTTTAGGAAAAATAAGCTTAGATATCTAAATGCATGCTCTAAATATGTTTTGAATATTTGTTGTGGGATGATAGATAACAAAAGGAAACTCTTATTGCCAAAAATAAAATCAAACTTAAACTACTTACATTCAATCTAATAAAGAACAATTTATCTTAAAATAAAAAAAAATCTCACCTAAAAAAACTGAATATACTTAAAAATCTAAGTTAAAATACCTAAGACACCCAACTTGCTTGTAATGATCATGCACTTCATCCATGAAATTGAGCAATCATTCTCCATATACTCCATTCGGATGAATTTCACATTTGAGTAACTTTATCTTTTTAGCCATCTCCCTTGCCTTAAGGACTGCCTTATTAGTCTGCTTTGCGAAGTGTTCCACCTAAGCTTGCTTGGCTAAAAACTCACGCCTCCATGTCTCCCTAATGTTTCATGATCTTTCATAAACTTGATACAAAAGGCACTCTTGTCTGGCTTGGTCATAACTCTTTTGGAGGGCTGGAATAATGTGCTCATTTTGTTCACATTATTCCCTAAGCCTTTTAATTTTCTCTAGTTAAAAATGCATCCTCTATCCTATACTATCTGTAGAAACTTGGAACTTATTAATTTGCTTTTGTTTCTCACTCAAGTCTTTTTCCTTCTTACTTAAATCTTTTCGTAACTTGCCAAGATCAGTAGTCATTAACTAAAAGGTATAGTCCAAGCATTCATATTTCTCCTTCCATTCATTATGTTCTTTGCAATGCTTCTAAAACTTCAATTCTCATTCTTTTGTCAAATCTTTTATTTCTTGTCACAACCTCTTATTTTCATCTTTCCACATGGCCATCTTATCACATGATGATTCACTAGCCCCTACTTCAGTGTTATTAGTACCATTAGGCTCTGATGGAAATACCATGTCTTTGACTAGACGTTGTTGCCATGTAAAATACCCAAAAGTAAGTTTGTCAGCTAAACTCCCTAGACTTATGTTTTGCACTTGTGTCCATGCTTTAACAATTTCATCAATCTTCTTTACTGTCCTTGGCTGGCCATAAGAGAACTCAAGCTGATTGAGCTTATCGCTCCCCAAGGCCCCAAAAATGAAACCAATGGGTTGTCTCCACATTTGTATATTGTGGATTCTTGAGACATCCAAAGTGCTCTCTATATTACTTCTGAACTAGCGAGATGTCGAAGCCTTGAAACCCACTCTGCTTTGGACTTCTTGTTAGGCCATTAACTTTTGCAAAACTCTAAGATAGGAGCAGACGCATGGTAAGACTTACGAAAGGTGTGTTTCTCACATTTGAAATGACTTTGAAACCACACAAATAGGAGTTATGCACATCCAATAAAACATCCTTTGCCATGTCATCAGCAATAGTTTAAAGATCTAAAGATTTTTGCCAAAATTGCTAATGAAGGATGAACTCCATTTTCAATTTGTTCGAAAAAGTCAATGATTCTCATTTCAATGTGTCCCAACATTTTTGGAAAGATTATCAACCCATAGATTGTTATAGCCATCATACTTATACCTTGCTCATCCTCTAAGTGCTTCATGATAAAGTCTCGAAGAAAACTCCATGATATGCAAATACTTTCTCTTTTATGAATTTTATTTGCATTCAATTCTTGCAAATTGATTTGCATTGGTCTTGCAAGTGCATTGCAACTAGCTGGCTTTCTCTTTCTCCAATATACCTTATATGAATAAGAGGTATTTAGACCAAGTAAAATTGCATATTCTTCGATAGTTAGGGTCATTTCCACCTCTTAAATAACAAAGCATCTATATGAAGGATCCTAAAACTGGATTACAGCTCGAATTATTTGATCATCTAGACTGATTGGAATAATGATGCGATATGTTCATATTTTTGTTGAAACCTTTTTTGTTGCTATTTTTTCCATAACCCCCATATTTTAAGCAACTCGGAGAAATTATTTTGTTGAAGATCAAGATGAATCTTCTCAAGGAGAGTGGAAATATAACCATCTATAAAGCAATCATCCTCTTTTTGTTGTAGCTCTTATTATTGGAGTTTCAAATCAAAAGGTGAGCATTCCATGAATGTAACAAAAGTCGCTTTCATCATGTATCGTCACATGGCAGACATCCTATGTGGTGAATGCATGATGCAAATGCATGATTGTAAAGTAAAGCAAAAGAGTTAGTACATACAGGAAATAATAATTACAAAAACAAATATCATAACAAAATTATAATGAGTGCCAATCTTGATGTTTTCTAAAAATAAGGTAGGAAGGCTCTATCTAAGGTTGGCTCTAATAGTTCACTATATGTGGGCTAGGATTAAACACCAAGCTAAATGTTCTCAAATTGTTCTTTATTGTCATCCACTCTAGACTAGGAAGGCACCCCAATTCTCATCATCATAGGCTACTAACAAAAAGGGTTCAATCTGAGTGGAAGTATTTCATTGGCTTATGCGGAGGTTGTCACCTCACGAGAACAGAGATACTTCACTTCCTCCTAAAAGGGACAAAGCCTGGGTAGAAGGCTTTATGCATGGCTGCAAAGTGAGTGTGTGGAAAAAAACATGTTATACATATAAAGAGAAGACAAACATAATAGAGGGAATTAAAATTAAAAATTGAAATATTGAAAAAGAAAAGACATAATAAAGGAAAATAAAATTAAACTATTGTAAACTAGCCTTTTACACATAACTAATTATGGGCTTGACTTTCTAAGCATCCATAGTGGAATTGTCAAACTGTCATAACGTGGTGAGTTCTAAAACTCAATAGTTTAACTTAAAAAAAGTGTTGCTATTAATATTTTTTGTTTAAGTGCGATTAACCACCCAATTGAATTTATTTTTTTTATGAAGTCCTAAGCTTGACTTAAGCTCATTAAAAAATAATAGGTTCTAGTTAACGAAGCAAATTAGGTTCAAAAGTCCTTTACGTGTGTGGAAGGTATTAGCACTCCCACAGCACCCATTTAATTGGTACCCTATCAATTATGTTTCCTTACTAAATAAAATCTAGTTCAATGTTTTAATTCCATTCCTTTTCTTATTTTTCTTTTAGTATATTTTCAAATAAAAATTCTTGATATTGAAATTTTCCAAAATCTCCCAAATGCTCATGGTAAAATTTTAGAAAATTCTCTCACCTAGAAATTCCCAATAAGCTACCTTTGGTTTTCTTGAGATTTCATCATTGGCGAACTTATTTATTTAATTCTATTCTAGTTCCATATTCAATTTTTATTTTCCTTATATATTAAAAAATAAAAATCCTCTATATTTAAAATATTTCAAAATCTCCTAAACACTCATGGTAAAATTTTAGAAAATTCTCTTAGCTAGAAATTCACAACAAGCTACTTTTGGTTTTTTTGAGATTTCATCATTAAAGAACTTATTTATTTAATTTTATTCTAGTTCAATATTCAATATTTATTTTCCTTATATATTATAAATAGAAATCCTCAATATAAAAAATTTTCCAAAATCTCCCAAACGCTTCTAGTAAAATTTTGAAAAATTCTCTCACGTAGAAATTCCCAAAAAGCCACTTTTGGTTTTTTTTAGATTTCATCATTGGAAAAATTACATAAATTATGCATTAGCTTGTAATTTTGAAAAAAAAATAATTAAATAAATAAAAAATCATAAAGGAAAATAATTTAAGATATTTAAAAACAAATCAATAAAAAAGTACAAGAACTCACCTAATTGGGTTAAGAAACCCAAAAAGAAAACCAAGCTATTGGGTCAAAGTTACCCAAATAAATTGAAGTGGGCCAAAACAACAAGAGTGGGCTCGATTGATGAGATTCAACCCACGAAACTTCCTCCTTTAGTTGAAACAAAACTATGTCATTTTGCTTATAGTATAAAAGCTCTTTTTTCCTCTTTTCCTTCATTTCCTACTTCTTCTTCTTCTTCTTCTTCTTCTTCTTCTTCTTCTTCTTCTTTCTCTAATTAAGAAAGGGTGTCTACAAAATGTTTTCCTTGTTTGAACATGTTTTGAATATGAATGATCTTGTTCTTAAACTTAAAGAAACATTTCTTAACTTTCTCGAAGATCTCTTGTTCTCAAAACTCAAAATATTTACCTAAGAATCAAATTTTTAAAAGAAAAGACTTGATTTTTAAATGAAAAAAAAAAACCAAAATCTATTTCTTTGTAACACAAAGAATCGATTCTGCAAAAAAAGAAGTCAGCTCTTAGGTAGAATTCAACGATGAAGAATCAATTATGAAAAAGGAAGAAGTCGATTCTTAGAAGACAGAAGCTTAAGGATTTGTGAATAACTGACACCTCAAGGACAAAGAATCTATTTTAAAGAGACAAATGCATAAGCTAAAAATGCAAAGAAGAAAGAATCAATTCTACATGGAGAAGATATCGGTTCTTGAAGCATCAAAAGTACAATTTAGAAACTTGGTGACCAAGAAAGACATGGTACAACTGACAAAAGTGGAGCAAAAAAAATTAAGCTTAAATTCAAATTTTAGCGCCAGAACATAGTGAAGAATCAACTCCTTGAGGCAAAAGAATCGATTCTCTAATATTGCAAAGGTATCACATACAATGGCTTTAATAGGATCAGCACAAACCCATACAATGGCTTCCAAGGTCAACCATAACCCTTACACTAACTTTTCAAGGGTAAGTTAGAACCTTTACAAGAATAGCAATAGTGGCTCTAAAGATAGATTTTGTAAAACCCGACCCTATAAATACATGTCATGACATACATGCACTGAGCAGCATGTTATTACGCTAGGAAAGCACATAAGAAAAGACGAAACCCGATATCGTACCTAACAGTACACTTGAGTTGATTTAACCAAGAACTAGTTCAAATAGGAATCGAAGGATGAAATTTAATATTTTATAGTCTAGGAATGACTAAATATGATTGTTCTGAGTTCGAGAGTTCATTTGGGGTAAAATTGGAAATTTTGATGTTCAGTGGCAAAAATCGTCATTTTGCCACCTAGATAATAATTTGATCATGGAGTGAAATTTTTGACCAAGATTAACTATTTTGAGTATAATTTAATGATAGGAAGTGAAAAATTTTAATTTCGGCAATTTTCTAAACATAGGGGCAAAACGGTAATTTTGTCACCCCGAGATAAAAATCGTAATTTTTACCACCCAAAACTTGTCAAAATCATAGGATTTACTTATTTTTGGTATGAATAACTATGGTATTTCAAGTGGTGAAAAATAGAAGTTTAAATGATGAAATTTTAAAAATGGGCCAATAGGAAAGTGACATATGGCACTTTTTAATGATTTAATATTATTTTAATGAAAAGTCAGCCCATTTAAACCCCATATTAAGTGATGGCCAGCCATAAGG
>NC_030858.1:23719948-23743056 GCF_000208745.1 Theobroma cacao
CTCCTTTCCACCCATTTCAGGTTCAGTATAGACTGTAGATAGCTGATCTCATCGAGGACTACCATTGGATCTGCATTTTCCAAACCGTAGGTTCACAGTCCTCTTTACTTTTGTTTATTCGGGGGCCCTCTTGTTATTGTAAATTAAACTAAATATTTTGGCTTTCTGTATTTCAGTATGTATAAATTTATTTAGCTTTTACGCTATAAAAAATTATTCACGTATAACTCTATAAATATTGTTTTATAAGAAAATAGAATATTTCCCTTAATATTTCTTTTATTTTCTTATTATATTCAAATAACCGTAATTTCGTTTTAAATGAAAACTTTAGACTTTTAAACTCATTTTGAATATGAATTATGTGTTTTGTACTTATATATTACGTTTTAGCCAGTTTCGAAATTTTTTAGAAAAAAATGACCAAACTACCCCTGTGTGGTGAAAATTTTATTTTGATTGTTTTTGATCTAAAATAGTGTATATTCTCTAAAAACTCGATATTTAACAATGATTGCTCACAAGAAAGGAAAGAAACTGATATGTAAGTCTTGCGGGGTTCCGGTTGGCATTCCGGATAATGAGTGTCAATCGGGGACGTCGCGGCGATTGTCATGGGCCTGAGGGAGGTTCCGGGTCGTGACAGATTTTGCTTAGTGGGTACAATGGAAGAAGAATGCCTAACATTAGGTATAAAGATTGGATATAAGGATTGGAGTGCAAGCACAAAAAAGGTTTAGTTCAAGTAGACTTTGTTTTGCTTCGTTTTCTCTTATTTCTTTTCAAAATCATGATCTTCAAGAGTTTGGCCATTTTTATTTCTTCTTCCTCAAATTGAAATGCTTCCTAATGGTCTTTTTGGTAGTTGAAAGAATATTGGAGCCGTTGGAGATGATTAGAGTAAGAAACTAGCCATTTTCCTTTCAAATTTTGTGTCTCACGGTCACTTGTAGTCGAGTAGCCATTTTCCTTTTCTAGAAAGCTTGTATTTTTTAAATTTGGTTTGGTGTAGTCGACTACCACTTGATCAAGGTCAACTATGGTGTCACAGCCTAATTTTTGGGCCATGATCGGTGTAAGGGCCCAATGGGCTCAATTCACTAAGCCCAAGCAAGCCTATTTATATAATCTTGTACATTAATCCATATGTCTTTAAAATCCAAAATTCGTAATGTTCAAATACAATTCCTTTGAAAACAATTCATCTAACCCAATTATGTATTCATAATGGCATCATCAACTATAATATACATATATAGCTTGACAAATGAGTCTTGGCATTTCACATCAAGCATTCATATACACATAATTAGACCTTGACCGTCAGCGGAGTGACTCTAGGCACGGTTGCTAACATTTAGTGTCATGGTAAACCTACCGAGCAATGGATAAGGAGGAGCACCTCATCCTAGGACCAGTCACCTTTAACTCAGAAAACCTAAAACATGAAGTTTAAAAACGTGAGTATAAACCCAGTGAGTGAACATAAAAAAGGAACAAGCAACGTTAAGGAAGGTTTAGAAATCATGATGCACCTAAGTTCAAAAACAATGCAATTTAGTTTATTTCTTATTAAAAACCCCTCATTCAAACCCTTGGTTGTTTAATCACTTGATGATGAAGGATCCATGAACAACATAGAAGTTGAAGAGTGAAAATTTTAGTAAAATTCAAGCAAGTCAAACCTAATAAATTGATTCTCAGGGCAGCGAAAAGGCATTCTCGCTGCAATAAAATTCTGGCCAGATAAAATCTAAGGGGTTTTCACTGCCACAAGGAAAATCCACTCATGCCACATTGTACATTAAATCAAGCACATTGACAATAATCAAGTTTTCTCAATATTCAATGCAGTCACATATTATTTTCATAACCTTTTCTATATCATATAAAAAACATATTTATAGCATATATATATACAAGCATGTATACAACCACCACCTCACCCAGCCCATGTGCACTCCGCACTGCACACAGCCGAAGTCATCATGTGTACCCCCACATCGCGCACAACTAATTCCATCATGTGCTCCCCCCACATTGCACACATGGCATAAATCATCATCGTCATCTGCACCCCCACATCGCACACAACTAATGCCATCATGTGCTCCCCCCACATCGCGCACATAAGTAATCTCATCATCCACACTCCCTCACCCCGTCATCACTAGCATGTGCAACCCCCACATCTTACACATGCGCGGTTATAATTATCACACCATATTAACTATCAACACACAACATATATATATCAACATAATATGGGAGCACAAGGATTCATCATATTACACATTCATAACATATAACGTTTCATCAAGGGCTTGTTCCCATGCAAATTTTAAGAAAAACCAATAAAATAATTCAAGTGGTTCAATCAAGCATATAATCATTTATTCCAAAACATTTTAATGCAAGTTCACTCACCTTACGATAGCGGGATGTTACATCGCTATTAGTTCAGAGGCGTATCTAGCTATTGCTACTTGCCGATCGCTAGTTATTTCCTCCGGCACACTACCACAATATACTACCTTTACTTTTGTACTTCCTAACAACAATCCAAATTCAATATCTTTAGTGTACCTCGTTTCTACTTCTCTTTTTCCTTCAATCATGAATCCTTATTCAACTAACTTATATCTTGACATATTCTTTACCAAAGTGGCCTTTATCCTTTACTTGCATAATTCTTTAGATTATAGATACCGACAACTTATTTATGACTCTAACACATATATAAATCTTGGCTAAGGATATTTATCAAGTTTATCCATCATTTCCACAATAATTACCTAGCATATGGCAGCAACTATAAATTTACTTCCATCAAACATTTTCTAAGTCTACATGTACCACCATCCTCATTTACATGTTACCACTAAGCATAACATTAATATTCATTCATGCACACCAACATTCATAACCTTTTAAACCTTTCCTAACAACACATATCTACACACCAAACTTCCAATTAATATAATTGCCTTCCAACCATACCCATGACATCACAATAACACTACATATGCATACAATCATTCTCCAAATATTAAATCAATCATAAGTTTCAAATTGTAGCATTAAGCTTACCACTTGGTTTTAGCCTGGATTTCACCCAACAAAATTCATAATTTCCACACACTCATAGTCACCATAGCTGCCACAAAATGATTCACACATCATTTTTCCAAAGATTTAACCAACCATGAGCTTAAAACGCAAAAACCCTTACCTTATTTTTCTTGAATCTTGAGACTCACTTGACATTTCTTCAATTACTCTTGAATCACTTACTACCTAAGCCTTCCACCTTTTTCTCCTTTCTTTCCTTAGCTAATTCTTTCTATTTTTCTCTTCAATTGCATGGGAGTCAAGTGACAATGGGGTGGAAGTATAGAAATGGCGTGGGAGGAAGGAGATGGAGAAGAAAAAATACCATCTTGAAGAGATAAGGATCAGCCAAGGATAAGGATAAAGAGTCAAAACTTCTTTTATACTTTTATTTTGAGTCAAATAAGCCCTTATGACTAATAATTGATTTAGTCAAAATGCCATTTATATTGTGTGAGTTGACATGGCATATTAACATATTATAATTGATAATGATATGGCATGCTGATATATCATAATTGATGATATATGATATGTTAATTTGATATTATAACATGACCCTGTGGTTTACCCTTCACTAATGTTATGTCAATACAGTGTAGATATAAAATGACAAGTAATATTTTGACTAATAACAATTAATCAATCATTAATTGTAAGGGTTTATTTGGTTCAAAATAAAAATATAGAAGCTTGATTGAATATAATAAAAGAAATATTTATTTGAATTTTCTTAAATAATTTAAAAACTTATTTAAACATTATACCTTTTTCTTAAAATGTATTTATCTTACAAATTTATTGACCGAATTGGTCTCAAGTCGAGACCAGTTAAAAATGTTATTTAATCGAGATTATTAATTTACCGAGTATTAATTTTATAAATAGATATTATTTTTAGTTAATTGTTTTCATGTCATTAATCTACTAAGTTAAGTTATATCAATTTTTCGCCTTTTAAGAAACACTACCTAAATCTGACCCTTAAATACTTGAGACGTGGAATGCTTCCGCCTTCCTGTGTGGATGCTGTAGATTGCTGAAGAAATCAAAGTCATGGAAACTCAAAAGTGAGAACAGAACAAGCTTCATTGTTCCACCTTTTCCTCTCTGGTTTTTTTCACCCTTTCCTCAATCGAAGAAAATCTTCAGAAGGGTGGACTAAAACAGAGCAAAAGAACGAGATGGGCAAACAAGCAGGATTCTCTATGTACGCAATTAACAAGTTCATTGGCCGAAGACAGGACTCAACACCCATACAAACTCAAAGTTCAACACCTATACAAACTCAAAGCCCAATGTCCCAACTCTAAATAACTGTTTGCTGCTAAGAATCTTGATGTGTCTTGACTTGTCATCTTTCTTCAACTTCAACATTGCTGTACCTAAATATCTTCTTTTTCCTGCAAAATTTCATCAGAAAGTACCATCCAATGGCGCCCACAGTCATGAGGCCACTAACCAAAAATACAATTTTAGTGGCAATAACCATAACAACTATAAGGAATGCTGATGGGATCAAACACATGATAACCAGTCCTGGAATCCTCAGAGGAACCCTGTAAGGTCTTTTTATTTCTGGCAACTTTCTCCTCAGCCAAATGAAAGATGCAAATTCCAGGAGCATTCCCAAACTGTACAAGAAATTTGCTGATGATATGATATCTGTAAAAGTCATATATGACATACCAATTGCGATGAAAGATGAAAGCAGTATCCCCAGCCAAGGAGTGTTGAACCATTTGGATCTGCTACTGAAAAACTTAGGCAAAATGGCTAAATCTGCCATTCCCACAAGTTGATAAGCACAGCTGCTTAATTGAGCTTCAAATAAACCGATTGCTGATAACACAGCACCCACTTCAATCCAGTATTTCAGCCACTTCCCTGCAATCATGCCTGCAGCTTCAGCATGAAATCCGGACTCCCAAGCACTTTGATCAACAGAAACAGCCCCAGTGACCGCAAAGAGTGGAACCAGGTAGGCTGAACAAGTGAAAATCACTGCTACAAGAAGAGCACGAGGATACGTTTTCTGGGGTTTATCTACTTCTCCGGCAAGAGTACTAGCACTGTCCCAAAAGTTCAAATTCCAGAAAAGGGTATTGAAAAACAGATTCCAATCTCTTTTCACACCTTTCTGCCCTAAACTGAGCCATCTATGGGGTTGGATCTTGGGGATTGCTATAAGCGACATTAAAATAAAAGGCGAAAGCGAAACAATACCTAGCAAAACAGCAGCCCAACCAACAATGGTTAATCCCGTATAGTTTACAAAAGATAATACCAAAGTTGAAATCAAAATAGCAATTTGCCGAGGCCAGCCTGACTCCAAAGGATGGATAATCTTCTTTAGATAGTCTATGCATAGAACTGGAAAAGACGCGATGTTAATGACGCCACTAAAGAATTTCCAAGATCCCATCAGGGAGCCAAAGAATGGACCAAAAGCACGATCGGCCCAAATAACAAAGCCTCCATTACCAGGGAAGGCGGTAGAAAGCTCTGCAGTGATCAGAGCTTCGGGGACACTCCAGATGAAAGGGAACACAAGGAACCCCAGAAGGGCAAAGAGAGGGCCTGCAGCCTGAACTGCGGGCTCTTCACCGAAGGGGCCGCCAGCAACTTCAAAATAGATGAGGAAGATAAGAGGGATAAGAGTCAGCTTTTTTGGTGTTTTGGGGTTGGTACTGATGGGGAGTTGCTGAGATGAGTGGTTTGGCGTCTTGGAAAGGTTTTCATGTTGTTCCAAGCCTGGTCCGGGGTTCGTTGACTGGATTTCAACTTGCATCATGACTGGTTTCAGAATTGAGGAGAACTTTGAGAGATAAAGGGGAAATTTAAGGACGTTGAGTAAGCTCAAACAAGTGGGTGCGGATAAGAGAAAGCAGGATAACAACTTACCGGACGATATCAGCTTGTTGATATTGCTTCGTGCAGCTTTGGACAACCAGATATTCAGGACTCATGGGCATCGGTTATGGGAGGAAAAGATCAGAGTGTGACTAAGAAGAGGGATTCTTCCATGACTCAATTTGTTGTCTCCAACTACTCCGTTTTCCATCTTTATTTTAAATGGGAGATTTGTAAATACAATCCTCATTTAATATGGGAAATAGTAATGAAGACTATTTCCACTTAAAGTCAAATACGGGCCAATATCTTTGGCTACAACTGACGATAATGCATTAAATAGCAATGCCTTTTTTAAAATATGTGAAAACTACAATCATGATTAACTGATTTGAACTAAAATAATATAAATTTGTTTATGTGATTCAAATGTTCCTGTTCAAACTCAAATTCATTAATTTAATTTGTAAATGATTTTGTTTATTGTTTTAAAATTATTATTTATAAATATTAGAAGTATACTTCTTTTGTGAAAATAATTTTATATAATCATCTATAATATAAATTCTATTAAGAAACTCAATATAAAATGGCAATTTAAAATATAATGGATAAGATATACTTCTGCATTCAAAAAAAATTTACGTATTTATCTATGGATATGGATTATTATAAATTATAAATTTTACAGTAGACAGTAATTTTATGATCGTGGATCTTCCTTAAGATTCTGTGATGCGAGTGGCAGGCTGGCGGCTGGTGAGGGACGATTTATTCACATTCCATTTCTCAAAAGTTCCCCTTTATTTCATTTATTTATTTTTGGAAAATACTCCCCTTTTCTTATTTTATTTACTCCGCTTCGTTGGTTACAACTTTTATGCAATACTATCATAAATATCAAGGGACCCATTGCTTTGAAAAGAATCAAAAGGACAAAAGATGGAGGCACGAAGGATGGAATCACTGACCCCGATGAACTAGAATTATTTTTAAATTAAATTATAAAAGTAAAACGTTTAACAAATGTTAAATTTGAAATAGACTATTTACTCGTGGGCCAAACGACGACTAATAATATATAATTGTACTTTTTCTATTGGAAAAAGAAAGATTCGGAGGTCCGGATTGGTGGGTGAGTCAAATTTCCATGTTCCGCAATTGATGTAATGAAAAATCTGTCTTATCTTTCATTGAGAAGGCAGTGTCGAGGACCACACAATTCTACTATCTTTGTAACATATGAAGTCAGCGTTACCCATGAACCATCTCTACATAAATTTGGATCTTCTCAAAATAGATTAGTGGAAGCTATTTTCCTTGTTTTGCTTTTATTGTGAAGTCGAGAAGTTTAACTTCAATGTCAAAAAGAGAGAGACGTAGGGATGGGTGGGGCGATCTAACATTGGGATGGGTGGGGAGACTGTTAGCTAAAGGTTGGCGTAGAGGTAGATAGGGGAGGAAAAATAACATGAAACAAAATTGAAGCCATAAAAGAAAGAAAGAAAAAAAAAATTTTTTGTCACATTGACCAAGTAGATTCAATGTTGTAATTCACGTGACCAAAGCTCAATAGAGTTAATAGAATTATTTAGCAAATTTGCTCAATTAAATAGAATCTTATATAGATATAATCAAAATGATATATTATACATTTAATATTTAAGCATGTTAAAGTCCTAGGCTAATGGATTAGCACTTTAACTACATTAGTAATGTGCTATTTGACATAATCAAAAAAACAAAACAAAAGGAAAAGACTCATAATTAAGGTTAGAGGTGTCCAACGGGAGTTACTTACACCAAAGCTCAATTTGGGCGGGCATGAGCTCGCGTTTGGCTTTGAGAAAAGGGGGCCTGATAATTAACTTTATCTTTGATTAAGATTCTTTAGTTAAAGCTTAAAGTAGGTAACTTCTAGTTAAAATTTTCTTAAATCAATTTGTAATTGAAAACATATATACAAAGATTCTATCAAAAACCCAAGTGATGGGGTGAACCTACCCACACTCACACATGTACCAACGTCACAATTAATCTTTTTGTTACGTTGTGTGCTATTTATAGAGTCAATATGTGCCTGCAAGCCAATCAACGTGTTCTTGAAGAAACTTTATTATCGATTATCTGCATTGTAATAATAAAAGGTCTTATTCTATGAGTTATACATTTTAATGCCATTTAATTACAAAGATAAAATCCATTGATAAATAAGTCATGCAAAAAGAATTATAAAGAGTTAGAATTATGAAATGGTCATACTATTTGGAAAGTACATATGCTATAAGATTTTCTTCAATTTAGTTCTTTTACTTATAAATTGGTCAATTTAGTCTTTGTACTCTGACGTTGTGTGCAATTAGATCATCTTACCTAACTCCATCTAAATCGACAATTAATAGTGTTAATGTGGCGATGATGTGTCAAACGATGCTGACATGTCATATGGTACTGGTTTGGTGTTTTTTTTCCTATTTTTTCTCTTTTCCTCTTTGCCCAAAACTACACAGTTTTTGTGAGACTATTTAAAGCACTTTTTTTTTTCATTTTTCATTCTCTCATTCTCTCTCTTTGCCTTGTCCTTCTCTGCCCAAAACCACCCCCAAACCCAAATTCCAACCTCTAGTCGACAGTCGCCACTATCGTTGATCAACATCACTAGTTTTTTATAGTTGAAAACTTGAAAAGAAAAACATCATAAAACTCTTTTTTCTTTTTGCTCTCTTTCCCTTAATCAAGAAAATTTTTTCAAAATTTACCTCCATTTTCCTAGATCTAAAAAAGAAAATCTTCTCTTAATGGGTGCTTTATATTCATCTCATCCTTCTCTCCCCAAGATCGCCCCCAAACCCAGACTCTAGCTTTCGACTAATGGTTGCCACTATTGCTGATCAACGAATGCTAGTTTTCGATACTCGAAAATTTTTAAAAAAACACCATAAAACTCTTTATTTTTACCTCTTTCCCTTAATCAGGATAGTTTTTTCAAAATCCATCTCCGTTTTCCTAGATCTAAAAAAGAAAATTGCCCCTTAATGAGTACTTTACATCCATCTCATATATATTACCAATTTTTTCTATACCCCAACATACAAAATAATAGTAGCCTAAAATTACATGGTTATTAAAGGGAATATGATGTTGCAAATTACTGTAGTTCTTATTTTTGAATACTCATGTTTTTTGGCTGCATTTGAAACTGTTATTTCTTGTTATGACCAAAACCCAAACCATGATCGATAGAAGAACTTAATAAATAACATCCACTAGACCTAAGCAAGCTATCTTAATAGATAGATGTACACATATTATATATATCATTTGCTATGATAAACCAATTCAATATGCATATATGGATCACCTATATATATAAATACACACACGTAATGTTTCATCATTAATTAAACACATCCATCATTGACATTCCAATACATGTCTTGTGTGCTCAACACATACGAAATATAATCATATTACAATTGTTTACATCACATGCCAATCTCTTGGCTATTCCTTAGTATGCCTACCATTTATTGATATGAAAACACAACCTGAATTTGAACGGGTGAGTATAAAGTTCAAAGAGTGAATATAGGGAGGGGAGACAAGTTAAATGCATGAGTTTTTATTGTAAAATCATTTACATTCAAATTACACAAACTCGACTCATGATTGTGTCATTCAAACATATGAACATGTAAGTTCGACATGTAGATGTGCCATTCAAACAAGTCTTAATGAAAGGAAAACCTCTCTTTAATTTTTACTTAATTAAAATAGTGAAACACTTGTATGTGAGACATAGTCTTAAACAAGCATACTTCCAAAAAGATTTGAAGAAACCCATCGTGGGTACATAAGACATGTAAAACAATATATTTGAATGACATTTAGAAGTCGTTGGATGCTTTTTAAATCAATTAGAAAGTCCATTCAAGGTGTTTAAACAAATACCAGTGAAAAATCTTCAAAAATGCACCTTTTTGAAAATTTTCCTTGCAAGGATCGACCTTTTTAGGGGAAGGGTCGATCCCCCTAGTCCAAAATGCTCATGGACCTTTAAAATCTTAAAATTTTGGTGCTCTTTCATGCAATAAACACCTCTTATTCAAAGTCCATGAACTTGTGACATAAATCAAGTGTAAATAACCTTCCAAAAGACAAGAATTCATGTTTAAAAATCCATGAAAAGAAATGACATTATTCCATTGGAATTTCCATGAATCATGACACACACCAAGTAATGAAATAGACTTTCCATCAAAGTAAAGGAATGAAATTTTCATCAAGTCTTTCCAATTCAAAAATTTGAGTTTGGGGCAATCTAAGGGAAATAAGGGCAAGGTAGAGAGAAAGAGAATAGAGCTAGAAAGAGAAAGAGAAAAGCAAAAATGAAAAAAAAAATTGATTTAAATAGTCCTACCAAAACAACACGATTTTGGGAAAAAAAGAGAAGAAGAAGAAAAAAAAAGAAAAGCAAGCTGCACTAGTACCCTCTAACTCGTCAATGTCATGTCAACATCATCAAACACGTCAACGCAACATTAGTACTACTAACGGTCAATTAGGCAGATTTAGGAAGAAGGCTCGAACCAATTTTTGGGTAGTGGGACTAAACTGAAGAAAACACTATAGTACAAGGACTTATTAGGTAGTTTGATCATTATGAAATCTTTACAGCAAAGCATTATTCCTCATACTTTCTACTCAGTGGTTTATCAAGACAAGATATCGATAAAATCCAAGATATTAGCATATTTTATATTTCTTACTTAGGAAGTAAGCAATTAGTTTCATAGATTTTAAGTATGGAGATATATACTTAAAACTAACATGTGGATGCTTGTTAAAAAGACGAGTTCATTAAACATAGCAGACCATGGTAATTCCATTTAGTAATTCACTTAAGTGTCTATGGAAATATTCACATGTGCCTATTGTATAAATGATCATTAGACTTGAGATCATTAGGTTATCTAATATGGGGATGGTTATAATTCAATATTGTATATGGTGTGTCTACTTGAGAACTAAAAAATATAAAATTTGAAAAAATATGAAATAAAGAAAAAACAAAAAATAAATAGAAAAATGATGAACAAAAATCATGAATGGAAAAATAGTGATAAAGATCAATGCAAACCGCTCCTAATCCTGATTGACATTTAACTCTAAGAAAAAAGTGAAATTAAACTAGGATTTAAGAAAGAGAATTTAAAACAAAATTAATTATCCATACATTGAACATTACACACAACAATGAGTAAGAAAAAAAATGATCAATAGGGAGAGAAAAGTGTTTTTGGGAGATTTTTGGGTTTTGGGATTTTGAGTTTAGATATAGGAAAATTAAAGCCACTTTTCGATGAAACACTTTTGATTAGAAGGAAGAGCGGCTTAAGGAGGTATTGTGGGTGAAATTTGAAAAGATTTCAACATTGGTGAACGGTGGTCAACGACGAAGGTGACGACAAAGAGTGGTAATCCGACGCTAGAGTTCTAAATGGAGAAGGAAAGATGAAAGTTTAAAGAAATAGGCTCTCATTCTAGAGATAAAAGAGAAAAAGGAAAATACAAAAAAAAAATAGATCGTACATTTTTCTATTGCTTGTAAAACATCGTAATTTCATTAAGAATGAAAAGGGAAGTAATTTTGTTTGAATATAAATTTAAAATTTATTTTATAAGGCTAAACGATAACACATGATTAATTGAGGTATTAATATTAATTGGTGTTGTGATGGTGTTAATACATTCTTCACAAATAATCGTTCTCTTGATCCTAGTTTGTTTTGTAGACTAGAACATATTTTTTTTAATGAATTATACTCCTAAACCTAGTTTGTTTCATAAACAGAAACATATTCTTTTTAATGAACCAAAGTTGAGTTTAGAACCTCGTTAGGAAAAAATAGATTCACTTAAGTGGTCAATTACACCTAAACAAAAAAGATTGATGCCAACTCCCCCTTTACGTCGAACAGTTGAGTTTTCGAGCTCACATGTTATGACAAATACCAGCATGGTAGTCTTAGTCAAAGGTATGTAATGAGGTGAGTATGGGGTATAACTTGAAGCATATGAAGAAAAAATGAATGATCAATAAAGGATACATCATCGTAAGTTATCTTAAGAGAGACATCTCATTGCTTCTTAGCATGTTTAACTCAAGGAAATCTTTAGCCAAGGTAGAATGAAGATTTAGAAAATGAGTTTTTCAAATTTCATTAAAGAGCTAAAAGTAAGCTTTAAGAACTGAAATGATAAAGAAAAATATAAAGTAGACATTGAATTATACTTTATATCTTATTAAGATATTGGTTGATGAATGATTGAATTACACAAGAAGATTGAGCACTAAAGGGTTAAGTTAAACTTCTTTAACTCTTCTTAATACTTGGGTAGTCATGATACACTGTTGGATATTAATCTTTACTTATGTGTGCAACATATATGAAGTCATGCCATTACTAGGTCACATCATGGAAAACATTAAGCCTTCTAACATTATATTATTAAAAAACATTTATGTTAGATTAAAAGTTTAAACTTTACCAAAAAAAATTATCTCGTTATTTCAATAAAAAGTTATTACATGAGATATTATCTGATCTTTATGATATAATCTTTACAAATTTTACAAGTTAAGTTGGGGATGATTTTGTTCTTATCTTTTTTATGGGTAAACTCGACATGGACTACTTGCGATATTATGTTTTCTCACATAATACACTAAGGTTTTTTCTCTCAAATAAAACCTTGTGTTTTAAAAGGTTTAACAGTGTTAAATTTTTATTGAAAAACAACAATATCGAAAACCTTATTTTTTACATTTAAACCTAAATTCCTAAATTTTTCTTCAAAGAGAGAGGAAAAAAGATAGATAGGAGGCCTACATCAAACTAAAAACATATCAAGCAACTCTATAAGAGTTATGTAATGACAACTAAATAATATAGGTGGTATGTAGAAAAAACCATTAATAAGGTTATGAAATACCACTTGAATTCTAAGAATGCTAATTTCTTAACCAATGAAGGTGAGAAGGTAAAGAAACTCATTGAGCAATACATCGAGGTAGCTGAGCAAAAAGAAAAAGGTGATCCTCTACGAGGACAATTGTTTTCACTTTCATCTAATTCCTTAGAGAGCTATCTCTCATTTCTTAATTCTTTCGAGCCTCCATCCCCTCCTTTGTGTTTTTGTCAATAAATTGTGGATGGTTGACGGATACAATTTGATAAAAAGGTAGTACATGTATTATGTTGTCACGACCCGGTACTCCCCTCGAGCCCGTGACAACCGTCGCGGTATCCCGGTAGACACTCATTGCTCGGAATGTCAACCCGAAACCCCGCAAGGCTTTACTATTAATTTTTCTGTTCCCTTGTGAGCAACCATTTTCAAATATCGTGTTCTAAAAGATTTTAAGCTGTTTCCAACTTTAAACAAATAAAATATTAATTTTTCGTCTCACAAGGGTATTTTGGTCATTTTTCTTAAAAATTTCGAAACTGGCTAAAACGTAATATACAAGTACAAAACACATAATTCATATTCAAAATGAGTTTAAAAGTCTAAAATCTTCATTTAAAACGAAATTATGGTTATTTGAATATAATAAGAAAATAAAAGAAATATTAAGTAAAATATTCTATTTTCTTATAAAACAATATTTATAGAGTTATACGTGAATAATTTTTATAGCGTAAAAGCTAAATAAATTTATACATACTTAAATACAGTAAGCCAAAATATTTAATTTAATTTACAATAACAAGAGGGCCCCTAAATAAACAAAAGTAAAGAGGACTGTGAACCTACGGTTTGGAAAAATGCAGATCCTAGTGTAGTCCTCAATGAGATCAGCTATCTACAGTCTATACTGAACCTGAAATGGGTGGAAAGGAGGGTGGTGAGATTATAAAATCCCAATGAGTAAACAAACATCATCATAAACATCTAGAGTTGAGTACATGGAGACAATAAAGTAAATCATCATAAACTGGGTTATAGCATTAGAACACATTTTGTTCAAAACACGTAAAGAGGCTTATGAATCTCATAAAAATCTAGGCTTGTGCCATAAATCCATTCTCGGGGACACCTTGGCCGAGGCATCCTACCGAGACCGCCAAGGCTATTAAAATTCACATTTCACATAAATCATGTTTTTGTTTTGAAAACATAGCCGTTCCTTGGCGTTGGCTGAGTTCCCCCTCACGTGGTGGTTTAGCGTGAAGTGAACCCTAAACTTTACCCCAGGAGATACCCTACGCGCCTCTCCGTTCGAGGTAAGAATATAATGGGGTTTACCGTGCCCCTCTAAAAGGCTGGTCCACAGAAACCCCCTACTGCAGTGATTAATTAATATATAATCCACCATATAATAAAACTCAATAACATGATATGGCAATTTTGTAATTCGTAGTTTTTCAAGGTAACCAAACAATTCGCATTTCAATACAATTGCCAACTAGCCAATCATGCTCGATTTATCATAAGCCAGTTAATTTAAACAATCAAATTGCCACAATTAACAGTCTCCGTGTACTCTATTTTTCAAAATCACTATTAATTTCAAAACAATTTATAATTTAATTTCATTGAAACTCATTTATTCATAAAACATGAAAATTTATCTTTTTAAATTCCTTTTTCCATAGAATTCATGAAAGCATCTAAAAACCACCCTAGATAATTAAAATGACAGTAAGTTTACTCACAATGTCTAGAATGCAGACTTTCGAAGCACTCTGTCTACTGGTCCTCGGATGCAATTTCCTTGCCTTTATCGGAGGACTCACCACCTTGACACAGTACAAAATCGAGAGTTTCACCAAGTTGGTACTAAATCAAAATTAAACTAATTTAGACTACCAATGCATGATATGGAATGCAAAAATGCACTGGTAACTATCTAAACCCGGTATTGGCCTAATTCGTCTTATCACCCGATTAAATTCCTAACGGGTCCGTTTAAACTCCAATTTAATTCTTTTCAGTTTCTATACCTCAATTGCACCCAAATTAACTTAATGTCCCTCAGTGTGGTGCAAATTATCAGTCCCAACAGCAAATTACGAAAATACCCCTAGTGGGTAAAAATTCGTATTTTTGCTCCGAAAATTCCCATTATTTTTCTAGGCTCATAATTCATTATTCCTTAACCAATTCTCCTAGAATAAAATCAAACTCATCCTCACTCACTACATGGTAAATTCAGCCATTAATGGTTGGGGGAGAAAATAAATTCTTTTCTTGTTGTTTTGTTTCTAAATATGCTAAACTAACTAAAAACACTAACATAAATTAAAATCAAATAAATCCAACAACTTTCTCTCTCCTAACCCATTTTTTCAGAATTGAATTCATCATGAAAACATGTAATTTAATCATGGAAAATAAAGAGAAATGCTTGGGAATAAGAAAACTCAAGCTTAATAGAAAAAACTCACCTTTTTCACTTAATTTCCTTGAAAATTCACACTTTTTCTTTGATTTTCTCTCTCTAGGGTTTTGTTTTTGTTTTCTCTCTCTTCTTGCTGGTTTGGCCGGCCATGGGGTGGAAGATGGGCTGATTTTGTGCCTTTTAAAAAGGAAAATAATAAATTAATAAAGGCATGACACATGGCATCATGTCATTGGCCCGTTTTTAAAATTTTAAAAATTTAAACATTTTATCTCCACCACATGTTTAGTCAAGGGTCAAAGATGAAGACAAAGGAAGACCATGTGCTGGAAAAAATATCCTGGTGGTGGAAAATTACAATTTTGCCCCTGAGGTGGCAAAATTACCATTTTACCCCTATACTCCAAATTATACCGAAATTAAAATTTTTCACTTCTAAACCTCAAATCATACTTCAATAAGTCAAATTATACTCTAATAAGTCAAATGGGGTCAAAAAAATCTTTTCTAAAATTCCCATTTTGTCCCCAGGTGGCAAATGACCATTTTGCCCCTAGTTAGTGAAAATTCCGATTTGACTCCAAATTGATCCTCAAACTCCAAATTACCATTTTAAGTCATCCATGAACTGTGAAACTCTTAATCTCACCTTAAAATTCCTATTTGATCTAGTTCGAGGATTAAATAAACTTTGTTGTACCTCTAAGTACAATACCGACTTTTGTAAATTTTTCGAGACTCTCCTAGCATGCAATCATGCTATCATCACATGTATGTCATGAATAGTATTTTATAAGGTTGGGCTTTACATATGTAAATCAAGAATTTGACATATATAAACAAACTTGATTACTAGAATTGCCTTATTGTATATTTACCTTCATTGCTCTTGAGATTTATGTTAAGCAATTTATGTTTGGGTTTTTAATTTCAAGTGTTTTACTTGTTGTCTTTCGCTCGTTTTTTTTTTTTGAGGTTTTTTAAGGAAGGATTTTGGTTGTTTATGTATTTTTTGTAGCTTCTTAAATTAATGTTTTCTGTATATAAGTAGCTGAAGAAGAAGTTGTCAACTTGTAATCCAACCAATAATAGAATCTAGACCATTGATTTTATATAAGTTTTAATTATGTAGTAAACTCTGTTTTCCAAAAAAAAAAATGTGTGGCCAACGAAAGTTGTTGAGAATATGTAAATTTGTTGCTAAGATTTTCGATGTCAAAGATGGTGTTTATCTAACGGTGATTGTCAAAATATTTTTTTTATGTTTTTTAGAAATTTTACAGAGAAGCAATTGTTTCTTTTGATAGATGCAGGAATGTACATTTTTAGAAATGAAAACTACTTTTAAATAAATAAATGCTAATTTATTTCATAAAAACGTGTATACTTGCAAACATAAGAGTTTTATTGGTTTTTTTAAATAAAAATTTAACTAAAAATTTAACACTATTACTCCTCTTAGGAGCAACAATAAAACACAAAGTTTTATATGAGAAAAAAAAAACCTTAAAATGTTATGTGAAAAAATATCATACCACAAGGAGTATATGTGGAGTTTACTATTTCTTATTTAACTTTTGATTGCACAAAGTAAAAAGCAAAAAAATGTATTTAGATACGAGAAGAAATTATACTCTTTCCATCTAGAAATACTTACCTAATTTAATTTTTATTAGTCAAACTTTCTTCAACGTTGACTTCAATTTTATTTTAATTATTTTATTATTGTTTAAAATATGAAAAATACTTTCTAATATCTTGAATGAAGAAGTTTTTCAAGTATATCTTTATAAAATTTAAACTATTTAAAATTTTAAAGATTAAAGTTTAAAAAGTTTGACTATAAAAGGTTAAAATCAAGTATTAATTTTGAATGAAAAAAGATCAAATATAAATCTTTACAAAAACATATAAAATGTATGATTTAGATTTAATATAGAATAATTATATTTCAAATGTACGTCGCATTTTACATTTCAATCAAACATACTTATTAGTTTATGAACTTATAGTACTGAAGAAAAAACATATAATTATATTCACAATACAAATATAAAAATTTTATAAGATTTTTTTCCCTAAATCTATATATTTTTTTATTATTTTTTTAAAAATAGATGAAAATTTACTTATTCTCTTTATTTAAGTTTTTTATTTAATTTTAATATGTTTAATTAAAAAATTATAATTCCTCACTTTTATATATACATACATATATAGCCTGGACCAGATCAAAATAAATTTCATGTATCAATATATTTTTTCTCAAAATTAATTATTTTTTGGATTACATTATGGAATTATGCCTATGACATTGATCCCCACTCTAGAGCACCAGTAGTCATCCGAACGCTCCAAATGTTAAAGAAAAGGCAAAGCTTTCAATCTATCAAGAATTCTCTCTTGTAAAATTCTTTCTTGTAATTCTTATTTTTATCAATAAAAATTATTTCAAAACTTTCCTCTATATATCTATTAATTTATTACATACATTTTCTTCTTGCAACAAATGTAATGTAATATGTTGCCTATAAAAGACTCCAAATGTTAAAGAAAGTGTAGGGTTTTCAATCTGTCAAGAATTCTCTCTTGTAATTCTTATCTTTCATCAATAAAAATCTTTTCAAAACTTTCCTTTATATATCTATTAATCTATTACATACATTTCTTCTTGCAACAATACCGGAGATCCTCGAGTGACTTTAGTATCAGAGCCAGCCGGAGAAAAGATATTTCTTTAAAAGTTGATTATTTTGTAACATTACTTTTATTTTCCAATTTCTGGTTTTAATTGCTTTATTTGTACTATGTCAATTTCTACTTAGACCTAAGGATAACAGTCTAGGCCATGGGTTAGGCATTTAAGCCAACTCTCCTTCTTGTAGGCAGAAAAGGACATTGTTTCAGAACAGTAGAAATCCTCTTTAATAGGAAAATAATTTCATAGTTACAAAATGTTCCCTTTCTTAAGAATTACCTCTTGTTCTCGTTTAGCATCTAACCAAACCCAATCTATTAATGAAGAAAATATTCATTATCAAAATATTATTCAAGAAATGGATAATTGGGAAATCTGTAGAGTTCCCTAAAATCAAATATATAAATTTTCAACTTTTCATGCTTCACAACTAAACTCTTCTGTGGGTATTTGATCAAGACTAAAGAAAAAGGGATACCCATCCAAAATCAATATGAAAACATCCATCTTTTGGATCAAGAGACAATTGCAAAATTCAAAAACCAAAAATATAATTATATCCACTTTGGATTAGTACAAGTAGGAGTTAAACTTCTTACCAAAGAAGGACTAGATACTTCCATCCTCACAGCCTTAAGGGATAAAAGACACCTTCATTTTAATGATTCCTTGTTAGGAATAGTAGAAACGAGCAACATTTGACTTGATGTTTTATTTTTAATTGTTCTTTCTTTAGTTTAGAAATTTCTTCTTTTATATTTTTTATTTCCATACGTAATTCTTCTTTTGTTATTTGTTTTGGTTTAAGCTTTTCATATTTATCAAAAATAATATTTTTAATATTGTACATATTTTTTTGGTTTGTTATAATGGGTTTGTTTGTTTTTTCTTTTATCGAATTTTTTAGTTTTTCAAGATATTCCTTTTTTAAAATTGAGTCTTGAAGTTTATCAATGATTTCAATCATAAATTCTTGGTCCTTGGTTAAGACTTGAATTAGAGTTTCATTTTCTATTGAAGATTAAGATGTAATTTGTATTTCATCTATCTGTAATTCTTTTGAAGATTCGCTATTTACAGATGTTTCATTATCAGATGTAGATTCTATAAGTATTTCGTTAATTTTTTGTTCGATTTCTTCATCTAATTGGAGTTGACTAATCTTTCTTTTAATTTTACGGTATTTTGAAATGTGACCAGTTTTCCCACATCTAAAACACTTTATCGTTCTATCAATTTTTGCTGGTTGCTTTTGGGTTTGTTTTGTTTTTCTATACTTCTTGTATCTTGGTTTCTGATAATATTATGGAAGAATCTTCTTATGTTTTTTTACTTTTGGTTTTGCAAAACAACAAGCTTTTAAAGAAAAGGGTTCATGCTTAATGTCAAATTGTTGGCAGAATGATCCTAATTCTTTTTCATAAAGTTTTCTTTCTTTTTTCAATTGTCTTTGGAGTTTTAAATCTTGACATATTTTTAATCCTTCCTTTTGAGTAAAGCTTATAAGCTCACCGTATGTAAAATTTTCATAAGGAATTTTTCCTTTCTAAATTTCTCTTATTTGATTTCTAGCTTTTTCTCCTAATAAAGTGGGAAGTCCTACTAGAAATTTTTCTTTCCAGAATGGTTGTTGATTATTAGATCTTTGCATTATTCTTGTCATAAAGATATCTTTGTACCATTTGAAATTTGTTAATTTTTTGCATTTTAAATTTGATAATAATTTTGAGTATCTGTCTTTAAGATGAGAAGGATTTCCTATGAAATGTTTTGATATGAGAAGATGAAGGTTGTAACAGCATCTTGTATTTCTCTTCCCTATTCATTTAGGATATTATTACCTTCATTGTCTTTTTTTATGGCTTTTAATGTCTCTTGTTGTTGATTTGTGATAAGATAATTATCCCACCAACCTTTTAGTTGTTTGATGAATCCAGCAACCAAAAGATTTGCTATCGCATGATCTGTAATTTGACTTGTTTGGTTTTGAGTTTTGTATACATTAAACACCATTGTCATTTGTTGGAGTGTACTTAGGATGTTGTATTCAGACATTCCATCAATGTTCCACTCATATATTGTATTAGCATTATATTTATTTTGAAACACCAGTTTCTCTTCTATATTTAAATTAGGTGTTGTGACTTTAGTGTAATAAAGTTTTTTAGGTTTTTTCTAAATCATTTTGTTAATCTATTGATCCTCAAAGCTACTTGGGTCAATTTGTTGATTTACCATATTTAGCAAATGGGTTTGTTGTATTGGTGTTTCAGGGATTACTATTCTTGAGTTTTTACTTTCTAAAGCATCAATTCAATCCTGAATTTCTTTTAAAAATGGATTTTGTTGTTCTTGATGGAATCTTTTTAGAATTTCAAAAGGTTTAAAGATGGGTTCTTTGGTTTTGATATTTTCTGTATTTGTTGATAGATTTTGTGTGGATTTGGGTTGGTTTTCTACCAAAGTTTCTAAATTTTCTAATTGTTTTGAAATAGTGTGGAGATTCAAATTTGTATAGTTGTTTTGTCCGACTATCATTTTTAAGTCTCTCAAAGAAACTATTTCTCCTAAATCAGAAGGTCTCATTCTTAATGAAGTTGCTCTTATTCTTGTATTTTTGTGTAAATATTGAACTTTTGCCAAAGGAGGATGTTGAGATTCAACTTCCCCTTTAGTAGTTTGCCATCTGGTTATATTTTTTGGGGCATTTATTGATTTCGAATAATATCCTTCAAACTATTCAAAGAATTTTATTAGAATTTTATGTTTGTTCATAAAATTGTAATATTCTTGTAAGATTTCTTCCTTTTCACTTTCATAAGTGTTGAAATAGTTTTCTCTTTTTTGCCTTTTTTTTATTGGAGTAGAAATGTTTTCTACACCATGCTTTATCAATGACAAATTCTATTTCTAACACAAATATTTCTAAATTTTATCTATCATTTGTGTTTATATTCAGATTATTAGTCATTGATGAATATGTTGGAGACATATTAGGAGAATTTGTTGGACTATTCTCTTGTCTATTATATATGGGCTGAGGTATGTTTGAGGAGTTATCTATTCCCTGTAGATTTGTCCTAATGGTGGAAGGTATTGAAGAAACAGAAGCTCTAGTAGTCCTAAAGTATGTTCCATGAGTAGACGAGTTTTCTCTTAAAATGTTTAGACTTCTAGATCAAAAGATTGTATTGGAGGCATTCTTGGAGGTCTATTGAATACAAGCTCTACAGAACCATCTTTATATTCTGCTACACGATTTATTTCAGTATTTTGGATGGTGACAAGAATCATGGCTCCTTCAAGTTTCCATCTATTTGGAAGTTGTACTTGATGCCATTGAATGGTCTTTGGTATGGTTATGTGAGATCTAGACATATTTATTTGAAGTAGGAGAGTTTCTCCTCTTGGGCTATGAATCAAAGCCTTAGTATTGATAATAGCGTACATAGCTTTGTAATATAATTTGTACACCAAGGTTAATGGTTCTGACCCTAACATCATTTTATAATTATGTGTTTGAATTTGAAGTGTTAAAGAATTTAAGATGTTTCTATCTTTTAATGATACCATAAAATTTGAGAAACAGTTAAAGTGTATTGGTCCCTTACAAAGGCTAGTTTCTATTGTTCCTATCAAAGAATCATTAAAATGAAGGTGTCTTTTATCCCTTAAGGCTATGAGGATGGAAGTATCTAGTCCTTCTTTGGTAAGAGATTTGGCTCTTACTTGTACTAATCCAAAATGGATATAATTATATTTTTGGTTTTTGAGTTTTTCAATTGTCTCTTGATCCAAAATATGGATGTTTTCATATTGATTTTGGATGGGTATCCATTTTTCTTTAGTCTTGATCAGATACCCACAGAAAAAGTTTAGATGTAAAGCATGAAAAGTTGAAGATTTATATATTTGATTTTAGGGAACTCTAGGGATTTTCCAATTATCTATTTCTTGAATAATATTTTTATAATGAACATTTTCTTCATTAACAGATTGGGTTTGGTTAGATGCCGAACTAGAACAAGAGAGAGTTCTTAAGAAAGGGAGCATTTTGTAACTATGAAATTATTTTCCTACCAAAGAGGGTTTCTACTACTTTAAAATAATGTCCTTTTCTGCCTACAAGAAGGAGAGTTGTCTTAAATGCCTAACCCATGGCCTAAACTGTTATTCTTAGGTCTTAGTAGAAATTGACATAGTACAAATAAAGCAACTAAAACTAGAACTCGAAAAATAAAAGCAATGTTACAAAATAATCAACTTTTAAAGAAATATTTTTTTCTCCGACTAGCTTTAATATCAAAGTCACCCCACCAATCCTCATTCGAGGATCTTTGGTATGGCTTTGATACCAATCCTCCGGCTTTAATACTAACTTTATCTATTCCTTCAAGGAGAAAGAAATAAATCCATAGAAGGAACCAAAATATACAAGTCGAATAAGACAGCCTCTACATGGTGACTTTAGACAAGAGGAATCCCAAGAAAGAAAGAGATAAGGCAAAAAGCAGCCTCTGCAGAAAAAGCAACAATGTCACGACCCGAAACTCCCCATCGAGCCCGTGACAACTGCAGCGAAGCCTCGACAAACATTCTTCACCCCGAATGTCGATCGAAACCTCTCAAGGCTCTCGTATCAGCTTTCGCACTTCCCTAGTGAGCAATAGTTATCAAATAATCAAAATACGAAGGATTACAAATCATTTCCAAATCATAACATAACATTTTTTTTTGCTCACAGGGGCATTTTCGTCATTTTTGTCGAAAATCTCGAAACTTGCTAAAAATGTAATAAGTAAGTCAAAAATATATATTTAATGATTAAAAAAAATTAAGTATCTAAAACGTTCATTTGAAGTGAAAATTTGACCATTTGAATATGATAAAAATATTCAATAAAATAAACTATTTTCTTGTAAAATAATTTTCATAAAACTATCGGTACATAATTCTTATAGCGTAAAAGATAATTATATTCATATATACTATAAAGCAAATAACCAAAGCATAAAATTTCTTTTACAGTGACACGTG
>NC_030858.1:23747210-23753778 GCF_000208745.1 Theobroma cacao
GGTCATTAATGGTTGTGGGAGAAAATAAATTCTTTTCTTGTTGTTTTGTTTCTAAATATGCTAAACTAACTAAAAACACTAACATAACTTAAAATCAAATAAATCCAACAACTTTCTCTCTCCTAACCCATTTTGATCAGCCATCAATCCATCATGAAAACATGTAATTTAAGCATGGAAAATATGGAGAAATGCTCAAGGAAAATAGATTTCAAGCTTAAGTTGAAAAATCCTACTTTTTTCACTTGTTTTCCTTGATTTTCCACACTGTTTCTCTTGAAATTCCTCACCTAGGGTTTGTTCTTCCTCTCTGTCTCTCTCTTCTTTGCTTGGCCTAATATTTGGAGAGTAATGGGCTGATTTATGCTGATTTTTTTGTTAAATAATAAAATATCCTAAGCTTGACACATGGCATTTTCTTATTGGTCCATTTTTAAAATTTTTAAAATTTAAACATTTTATCTCCACCACATGATTAGTCAAAGGTCAAAAATGAAGATAAGGGAAGACCATGTGCTGGAAAAAATGTCTTGATGGTGGAAAATTACAATTTTGCCCATGGGGTGGCAAAATTACCATTTTATCCTTTTACTCCAAATTATACCGAAAGCAAAATTTTTCACTTCTAAACCTCAAATCATACTCCAATAAGTCAAATGGGGTCAAAAAATCTTTTCTAAAATTCCCATTTTGTCCCTAGGTGGCAAATGATCATTTTACCCCTAGATAGTGAAAATTCCGGTTTGACTCCAAATTGATCCTCAAACTCCGAATTACCATTTTAAGTCATTCATGTACTGTGAAACTCTTAATCTCACCTTAAAATACCTATTTGATCTAGTTCGACGATTAAATCAACTTTGTTGTACCTCTAGGTACAATACCGACTTTTGTAAATTTTTCGAGACTCTCCTAGCATGAAATCATGCTATCATGACATGTATGTAATGACTAATATTTTATAAGGTCGGGCTTTACAGCACTACCCCCCTGAAAATAAAATTTTGACCTCAAAATTTCACTTACTAGATTCGAAAAAAAGATGTGGATATTGGTTTCTCATTTGGCCCTCGACTTCCCACGTCATCTCCTCCATTCGAGCATTCTTCCATAATACTTTCACCATTGGAATGCTCTTGTTCCTTAGCACTCGATCCTTTTGATCTAGAATACGTACAGGCTGCACCTCGAACTTCAAATGCTCATGCAACTCAATGGGAGGTGTCTCTAAAATGTGAGAGGGATCGGGAACATACTTTTTCAACATCGAGCCGTGGAAGACATTATGAATCCGATCTAACTCTAAGGGTAATTCAAGTCTATAAGCCACTAGCCCAATCCTTTCAATGATACGAAAAGGTCCAATGTATCTTGGATTGAGCTTTCCCCTCTTCACGAATCGAATCACACCTTTCATCATCCAATAAAAACCACAAATTATCACAATAGCATAATCAAATAAGATTTAATACTTGGAATTTTCAAATTATTACCTTTCCAAGGAGAAACCTTAAGAAAAACTTTATTGTCGACTTCAAACTCCAAATCTTTCCTTCGTTTATCCGAATAATTCTTCTACCTATCTTGAGCTGTCTTTAACCGCTCTCGGATAACCTTGACCTTATCATTTGTCAGATCAATCAATTCCACATTCACCAATTTCCTCTCACGTACTTCATCCCAACAAAGCGGAGTTCGGCACTTCCTTCCATACAAAGCCTCGTATGGTGCCATCCTAATACTAGACTGAAAACTGTTATTAGACGCGAACTCCACCAATGGCAAGTGTCCGTCCCAACTCCCAATAAAGTCAATGACACAAGCCCGTAACATATCCTCCAAGGTCTAAATAGTTTTCTTAGATTGACCATCTGTTTGCAGATGAAAGGTAGTACTAAATCTCAATTTAGTTCCAAGATCTTCCTGAAATTTCGGCCAAAATCGAGAAGTAAACCAAGGGTCTCGATCTGACACAATAGAAATTGGAACTCCATGCAATCTCACAACCTCATCTACATAAAGTCTTGCCAGCCTTTCAATAGAATACGTGCTATGGATAGCCAAGAAATGGGCGGACTTAGTCAATCTATCCACAATCACCCAAATAGCATCCTTCCCACTTTGTGTCCGCGGCAAACCCAATACGAAGTCCATAGTCACGTGTTCCCACTTCCATTCAGGAATCGATAAAGGTTGAAGAGTACTTGACAGTTTTTGATGCTCCGTCTTGATCTGTTGGCATGTGAGACATTTCACTACAAACTCTGCTATGTCTCATTTCATACCCGGCCACCAATAACTTTCTTTAATAGTCCGATACATCTTGGTGTTTCTAGGATGTAAAGCATAGGCGGAAGAATGAGCTTCCTCCAAAATAGCTCGTCTCAACTTATCATCCTTAGGGACACAAATTCGGTCTTTAAGCATCAAGGTACCATCATCACAGAGTTTAAACTCACTAGTTTCCCTATCTTAAAGCTTTTGAGCTTCTTGTTTCAACCAATCATCAGATTTCTGCAATTCTCTGATCTGATTCAACAATGAAGGTCTCACGACGAAACTAACAAGTAGGGTTCCATCCTCACCATTATTCAACTAGATCCCTAGAGATTTCATCTCAAGCAATATTGAAAAATAAGAACTCTGAAGTACTGCTAATGAAGATGAGGATTTACGACTTAAAGCATCCGCTACAACATTTACCTTTCCCGGATGATAATCAATCACCAAGTCGTAATCCTTAATCAACTCCAACCATCGTCTTTGTCTCAAATTAAGCTCTTTCTGGGTGAGCAAATATTTCAAGCTTTTATGATCAGTAAAAATTTGACAATGCTCACCATATAAATAATGTCTTCAAATCTTCAATGCGAAGACTACTGTTGCTAACTCCATGTCATGAGTAGGGTAATTCGTCTCGTGCTTCTTCAACTGTCGGGAAGCATAAGCTATTACCTTCTCATCCTGCATCAACACACACCTTAATCCCAACTTAGATGTATCACTGTATACCACAAATTCGTTTCCATTTACAGGAAGGTTAAGACGGGAGCAAAGGTTAACCGGTTCTTTAGCTCCTGAAATCGATTCTCACAAACATCATCCCACTCATACTTAACTCCTTTACGAGTCAAACGAGTCAGAGGAGTTGCTATCAAAGAAAATCCCTGAACAAATCTCCAGTAATAACTGGCTAAGCCAAGGAAACTATGAATCTCAATTACCGTTCTCGGTTGCTCCCATTGCAAGATTGCCTTAATCTTCTTGGGATCGACATAAATTCCAGCTCCGGACACCACATGTCCCAAGAAAACCACTTCCTTCAACCAGAATTCACATTTAGAGAACTTGGCATAGAGTTACCTCTCGCGCAAAGTTTGCAACACAATGCTCAAATGGACAGCATGTTCATCATCATTCTTCGAATAAACCAGGATGTCATCTATGAATACTATCACAAACTTATCCAAGTATGGATGGAACACCCTGTTCATAAGATCCATAAAAACTGCTGGGGCATTAGTCAAACCAAACGGCATCATCAGAAACTCATAATGCCCATAACGCGTCCTGAAAGCAGTCTTGGGTACATCCTGCTCCTTAATCCTCAACTGATAGTACCCAGATCTCAAATCAATCTTAGAGAATACCATAGCACCTTGTAATTGATCAAAAAGATCATTTATCTGGGGTAAAGGGTATTTATTCTTAATGGTCACTCGGTTCAGCTGACGGTAATCGATACATAATCGAGGAGTGCCATCCTTCTTCTTTACAAATAGGACTGGTGCTCCCTAAGGAGAAATGCTAGGGCGAATGAAACCTTTATCCACCAAATCTTGCAATTGGACTTTCAGTTCCTTCAACTCTGCTGAAGCCATTCTATATGGAGGGATAAAAATAGGTGCGGTACCCGAAAGTAAATCAATAGGGAACTCAAGCTCTCGATCAGGAGGTAGTCCCGATAAATCATCAGGAAATACATCAAGAAACTCACTTACTATTGGGACATCCTCTAAGTTAGGTTCCCCCTTTGAAGTATCAATCACGTATGCCAAATAAGCCGGATACCCTTTTTGCACTAATTTCGAAGCTTTGATGGCCGAGATTACACAAGACGGTAATACTCGACGTTCCCCTACAAATATAATCTCTACTCCCTCCGAATTTCGAAGGACAACTTCTTTTCGAAAACAATCCACGTTCTCCCGATGTGCAGTTAACCAGTCCATACCCAATATTAAATCAAAATTCAAGATCTCTAGAGAAATTAAATCACCCCTAAATTCTTCCTCACCTACCCTTACCCCACAGTCTCTATAACAAGTTTTTATAATCAACTGTTCTCCCAGAGGGGTATGCACTACAATTTTTCCCTCTAATGGTGACAGGTTTCTATCAGCAATTGATGCAAATGTCGTACTCACATAAGATCTATCTGAGCCAGAATCTATCAAAACATAAGCATCTTTATCAAATAAAGACATAATACTTGTCACTGCTCCAGGTCGGACCCGTGCCTCATCTTTCGTCACAGCGAAAACTCTTGTCAAGGTACAAGTCTGTGGTCTCAAAGGTGGATGTGCCGGGGTATTACTCTCCACACCGGATCGTATGGCTACTCCCTGTCTCGGTGGTAACCCAGAAAAATCTCTCATTTGCATATCAGTGCGATATGGTGAAGATGATGCAGCTACAATGGCTCGTCCTAACCGTGGGTAATTACTCCTAATATGACCCATCTGTCCACATTGAAAACATCTTGTTGGCCCTCTACATAGCCCACTATGATAATTCCCACAATTTCTGCATTTGTCAAAACCTCTGAAACTCTTCCCAGAGCCAGTCATAGCAGATCTGCTAAACCTCGAAGGTCTCTGCTGTGATGGTGGAAATGGAGGTCGAGGAGATGTCACGAAAATAGAAGTAGTGCTCCCTGAAGTCGCTGAGTCCTTGCCTCTTTTTATTGGCTAACTAGAAGACATACCAGGATTCCTCTTTTTTGTAAACTCAATCCGAATCCTCATATTCTCAGTCGCGAGCTTCTCAGCCATAAGGCCATTTGTACCACCTCTTTATGTGGCTCCCTACCAGTCACTGTCATCCACTCTCTAATCTTATTACGAAGCCCTTCCTCGAAATAGCTGGCTTGATCCTGCTCAGATTTCACCAGATCCGGCACATATAACATCAATTCATTAAAACGAGTCTCGTACTCCTCTACAGTTAGATTCCCCTGTTTCAAACTCAGAAATTCTATTTTCTTTTCTTTTTGATGAAAATAAGTGAATTATTGACTATCGAATTCCTTGAGAAAATCAGACCATATTTGAAGAGCAGTGGAACGGGACTTCACCGAATTCTACCAAGTACGAGCCCTCTTCTCTAATAATCTCGTAGCCATCATCAGCTTCATGTCATCATCTAATCCCATATCAGAGAGAGTCTCTGAAACTTGATTAATCTAGTCCTTTGCCACAGTGGCATCTAACTCACCCGTGAAAGACACATAACCGAGCTGTCTAGCCTCTTTTAGCTTCTTAGAAATGGATCCATCCTGTATTGGTGGTGGAACTAAAGGAGTAGCTGGTGGCACTATAGGTGGGACTTGACCAGTCTGAGCTTAACCAGCCATTGTGGTAAAGAAAGCTTCCAATGCTTGTGCTGCCTCAGTAAGCATGGAGGGAATACCAATAGGTGGCTAAGAAGATGGAGGATGTGGAGGACTGTCGGCCTGCTCAGCAGCAGGTGCTACCCGAATGGTAGACGCAGCCGATTCTTCCCCTACTGTATCTAGCTGATGACGTTGGGAACGACTTCTTCCCCTCCCAACCGATCTAGTGAGAGGTGGACGTCCGAGTCGAGGAGGCATAATAATCTATAAGAGAAAACGAGCAAGCTTAGGGAACCTTAGGCTCTATATGAAAATGCATGCATTCTATTCGACCTAACCTAACTTAATCCGGGGCTACACTGATACTGTAAATTTTTAAAACAACTTTAAAACTAAAAACTTGAATCTTTAAAACCAAAGGCCCTGATACTAATCGAATTGTCATGACCCGAAACTCCCTTCGAGCCCGTGACAACCGCCGTAGTGTCTCAGTAGACACTCATTGCCCGGAATGTCAACTCGAAATCTCGCAAGGCTTTACTATCAGTTTCTTATTTCCCTTGTGGGCAACCATTATCAAATATCGTGTTCTAAAAGATTTTAAACTGTTTCCAACAAAAAACAAATAAAATATTAATTTTCATCTCACATGGGTATTTTGGTCATTTTTCTAAAAAATTTTGAAACTGGCTAAAACGTAATATACAAGTACAAAACACATAATTCATATTCAAAATGAGTTTAAAAGTCTAAAATCTTCATTTAAAACGAAATTATGGTTATTTGAATATAATAAGAAAATAAAAGAAATATTAAGTAAAATATTCTATTTTCTTATAAAACAATATTTATAGAGTTATACGTGAATAATTTTTATAGCGCAAAAGCTAAATAAATTTATACATACTGTAATACAGTAAGCCAAAATATTTAATTTAATTTACAATAACAAGA
>NC_030858.1:23758026-23780253 GCF_000208745.1 Theobroma cacao
TTTTTTTGTTAAATAATAAAATATCCTAAGCTTGACACATGGCATTTTCTTATTGGTCCATTTTTAAAATTTTTAAAATTTAAACATTTTATCTCCACCACATGATTAGTCAAAGGTCAAAAATGAAGATAAGGGAAGACCATGTGCTGGAAAAAATGTCTTGATGGTGGAAAATTATAATTTTGCCCATGGGGTGGCAAAATTACCATTTTATCCTTTTACTCCAAATTATACCGAAAGCAAAATTTTTCACTTCTAAACCTCAAATCATACTCCAATAAGTCAAATGGGGTCAAAAAATCTTTTCTAAAATTCTCATTTTGTCCCTAGGTGGCAAATGATCATTTTACCCCTAGATAGTGAAAATTCCGGTTTGACTCCAAATTGATCCTCAAACTCCGAATTACCATTTTAAGTCATCCATGGACTGTGAAACTCTTAATCTCACCTTAAAATATCTATTTGATCTAGTTCGAGGATTAAATCAACTTTGTTGTAGCTTTAGGTACAATACCGACTTTTGTAAATTTTTCGGGACTCTCCTAGTATGAAATCATGCTATCATCACATGTATGTAATGACTAGTATTTTATAAGCTCGAGCTTTACAGATAAGCTCGAAAGCTTCTGCAGCAAAAGAAAAGCAATAATGCAATCTGCATAATGACTCAAGAATCACAAGAAAAGAAGAAAAAGAAGACAATATGGCACTAATTAGTCTTCCAATAATGCAAAGAAAAGAAAACAAATTGAAACGGCCTCTACATTATTCCGACAAAAGGAATCCAAACAAAAATGAAACAGTCTTTCAATAATGAAATGTAAATGCAAATGCAAATGCAAATGTAATGTAATATGCTACCTATAAAAGGCTTAAACTATTAAAGAAAGGGTAGAGTTTTCAATCTGTCAAGAATTCTCTCCTGTAAAATTCTCTCTTGTAATTCTTATCTTTCATCAACAAATACTGGAGATCCTTGGGTGAGGATTGGTGGGATGACTTTGGTATTAAAGCTAGCCGGAGAAAAGGTATTTCTTTAAAAGTTGATTATTTTGTAACATTGCTTTTATTTTTCGAGTTCTAGTTTTAATTGTTTTATTTGTACTATGTCAATTTCTGCTGAGACATAAGAATAACGGTCTAAGCCATGGGTTAGGCATTTAAGACAACTCTCCTTCTTGTAGGTAGAAAAGGACATTGTTTCAGAGCAGTAAAAACCCTCTTTGATAGGAAAAGAATTTCATAATTACAAAATGCTCCCTTTCTTAAGAACTACCTTTTGTTCTAGTTTGGCATCTAACCCAACCTAATCTGTTAATGAAGAAAGTGTTCATTATGAAAATATTATTGAAGAAATAGATAACTGGGAAATTCCTACAATTCCCTAAAATCAAATATATAAATCTTCAACTTTTCATGCTTTACACTTCAAATTCAAATGCATAATTATAAAATGATGCCAGGGATGAAACCATTAACATTGGTATATAGATTATATTACAAAGCTATGTACTCTGTTATCAATACTAAGGCTTTGATTCATAGCCTAAAATGAGAAACTCTCCTAATTCAAACAGACATGTCTAGATCCCACACAACCATACCAAAGACCTTTCAATGGCATGAAGTACAACTTTCAAATAGATGGAAACTCGAAGGAGCCACGACTCCTATCACCATCCAAAATTCTGAAATAAACCATGTAGCAGAATATAGTGATGGCTCTGTAGAACTTGTATTCAATAGACCTCCAAGAATGCCTCCAAGATAGTATTTTGATCTAAGACATAGCACAGCCTCTATACGAAGCCTAAACATTTTAAGAGAAAACTGGTCTACTCATGGAACGAACTTTAGGACTGCTAGAGCTTCTATTTCTTTAATACCTTCCACCATTAGGACAAATTTACAGGGAATAGATAATTCCTTAAACATACCTCAACCCATATATAATAGACAAGAGAATAGTCCAACAAATTCTCTCAATATGTGTTCAACATATTCATCAACGATTAATAATCCGAATATAAACACAAATGATAGAGAAAATTCAGAAATTTTTGTGTTAGAAAAAGAATTTGTAATTGATAAAACATGGTGTAGAAAACATATCTACTCCAACAAAAATAAGCAAAAAAGAGAAAACTATTTCAACACTTATGAAAGTGAAAAGGAAGAAATCTTACAACAATATTACAATTTTATGAACATACATAAAATTCTAATAAAATTCTTTGAATGGTTTGAAGGATATTATTCTAAATCAATAAATGCCAAAAAAAATATAACCAAATGGCAAACTACCAGAGGGGAAGTTGAACCTCAACATCCTCCTTTGGTAGAAGTTTAATATTCATACAAAAATACAAGAATAAGAGCAACTCCATTAAGAATGAGACCTTCTGATTTAGGAGAAACAGTTTCTTCAAGAGACATAAAAATGATAGTCGAACAAAACAACTATACAAATTTAAATCTCCACACTATTTCAAAACAATTAGAAAATTTAGAAACTTTGGTAGAAAACCAACCCAAATCCACACAAAATCTATCGACAAATACAAAAAATATCAAAACCAAAGAACCAATCTTTAAACCTTTTGAAATTCTAAAAAGATTCCATCAAGAACAACAAAATCAATCTTTAAGAGAGATTTAGGATCGAATTGATGCTTTAGAAAGTCAAAACTTAGGAATAGTAATCCCTGAAACACCAATACAACAAACCCATTCGATAAATATGGTAAATCAACAAATTGACCCAAATAGCTTTGAGGATCAACAGATTAACAAAATAATTTGGAAAGAACCTAAAAAACTTTATTACCCTAAAGTCACAGCACCTAATCTAAATATAGATGAGAAACTAGTGTTTCAAAATAAATATAATGCTAATACAATATATGACTGGAACATTGATGGAATGTCTATATATATATATATATATATATATGTATGTATGTACATATACATGAGTATATCTCTTACAATTAACAAATTATAATCATGAATTGTATAGAGCACACTAAAATATTATATGAGTCTACACTTATAAGTGATAGGTTCTTATATATATATATATATATTTAGAATAGCTCCTTGTGGTATAACATTTTCTCACATAGAATCCTGACTTTATTTTTTTTCCGCATAAAGCCTTGTCTTTTATTTTTGTTGCCCAATGGGTAACGGTGTTAAATTTTTAATTAATTTTTTTGTAAGAAAACAATAACAACCTTTCTTTTATAATCCTTTTATTTTTTTGTTTAATTAAAGAAAAACAAGATTTGAGCGTATTTTGCATTTCTTTTATAACGTTTCTCACAGTTTCTCTCCTCACTTCTCACTCTTGTCCATAAAAATTAGTTGAGTATTTTACATACAAAAAATATACAGTTTGTTTAATTTACAAGGAAACTAAACTAATTGCGTAAACTACACTAACACCCTCAACTTTTAGTTATAATTATATGTGGGTTCATTAGTATTCAAAATGGACAATCCGTTTTAAAACATATCTTTCATTGGACACATAAGGCTTGTCGTTAGTTAACAATTAATCTTTTCGTTAATTTCATGACGTGATAATATTTTTAAGACAATTTTACCTTTCATTAATTTTAAAAATTATTGCTATATGAAATATAATTTTTTATTTTTAAAATTTTTTCTCTCTTATTGAAAAAAATCTCTTTAATTTACAATTCGTCAGTCGGCCACCTTACGATCTACGTCCATCAGCACTCCCAAAAGGAACACCGATATAGTACTCCCCTAGGGAGCCGATCTGGTGCTCCCTAAGCTATAGGAGCTGAGTGCTTTCCAAGGAAGCATCAATCTGGTGCACCCTAGAGAGGTCTAGTTGAATTTGGCATTCCACAGCCAAATCTAGCTGATAAGTGGTTGACTAGTGAAGAGAGTGTCACGGGCTCATTTAAGAGACAGGAAAAGAGTGCAGAAAGAATAAAGGTACTTTAGACATTTCATGTTTAGGCATTAACGTTGTTTGTACGTTTAGGATAGACTGTTCATTTTGAAAATAATAGATTCACGTGTAATTACAAGCAAAAATTAAAGGTGTCAATGTATTTTATCCAAATTAAATTTTATACTTTTTGTTTTACGATTATTCACCTAATGTTGAATACCTACAAATGAAAAGTAACCAATGATATTAATGATAAAGAGTTCAAAGTTCGTTCTTTGGAACTGTTAATATCATGTGTTTTGGCCCTTAGCTTTCATATGCACAAGGAAAAAGAATAAATTATACATTTTCTGCTTACATGCTCTATGATGGGTTCAATAAGTCCTCTAATTTACAAATCCTAGAGAAATAAATTTAATAGTTCAATAGAAATGAGTGTTAAACTAACCAAGATGTTACTCGGACCCCAAATGATCAATAATTTCAAAACTGATTTTTTGAAAATTCCTTTCACCAAAAGCCATATCTCACTTCTCTTAACACTACCATGTACCAATAAAATCATATATTACTTTTATCTTTTGAAACTTCAAATGGGAAAATTGCACCTAGCATTATGTCTCCATTACAAATACCCAAAAGATAATTTTCTTTTCTTTATTTAATCCATTATTTATGCTCCATTACGAAAGATTATGTTTTTCTTCCACACTAATATGAAAGTTTATATTCATAACAAACAGTTTATTTTAATATCCCCCACATTGTGCAACTAAGAAATTCTAATAAGCAACAACAAATTACATAAATTTAAGGGAAACAGCAACATTTCTGTTTCAATTTTCACTCAAATTCCAAAATAGTTGTCAGTTGTTCAATTTAGCAATTTCAATGGTGTATAAAGTTGAAGTGAGATCAAAACAAACATGAAAGGATACTTCTCATATCATGTCTAGTCATTTGTGATAATCCATAAGAAAGGAACTAAATATTTGAACCAAGGATTGGTTGATAAAAAGAATTATTTATTCTATTAAATTAAAGGTGTATGTGGACACTATGAGTCTTACATGATGCATGAAGAATTGTCTATTTGTTTAAGAAGACTGATGGTAGGGTAACTGTTTATTGCAAAAACAACACACAGTTTACTTTTCCAAAAAGAAAATCTTAGAACTATAGTTAAAACAATCACTTGTAGCAATCAGAAAAACCTCCATTTTGCCTCCCCTCTATCCCTATTGAATTATGAAGAGTAACAGTAGTCCTTCTTCTCCTCTCTCCCTCATTTCCTTTCTACTGAAGAATAATGAAGGATATTTGGTTTGACTCAGTGATTTGATTTCCTTAATCGTAAGCCTAATTATAGGACGTTATCTTATTTAGGCAATACACTTCATTGTACGGATTGTTTGTCCTTTTATATTGATGCTGTAACTTTTTTATAAACCTATGAAAAGTTATCAATAAAACCATTCCAAGAAAGTATTCAAACTCTTCATGATATCAGAGCAAGGTTGTAAACAACTTAAGTTAAAATTCTCCAATGGCAGATAAGAGTGGGGAAGGAGCAAATAAGGGTAACGAGAATTTGGTATCCACCATAGGTGCAAATACATCTAATAACAACTTGGTTGATACCAAATCGCCCTATTACATACATCCCTCAAATCATCTTAGCCTAATATTTGTTACACATCCTCTAAATGAAACTAGGAATAACTACTTCACTTTGAGGGATAGTTTCCCGAAGGCTCTCCAATCCAAGAACAAAGTAAGGTTTGTGGATAGATCAATTCCAAAACCAAAAATTAATTTCCCAAAATTTCAAAATTGGATATAGTGTAATGTAATAGCATTATCTTGGCTAATTAATGCCCTTTTAAAGGAATTATAAGGAGAAGCAGCACATACAAAAAATGAAAATGAAATATGGGCAAATCTCGAGGATCGGTTCACTTAGGGCATTGCACTTAGGGTTTATGAACTCAAATGAGCAATTACACTCTTACAACAGGAAAAGGTTCCAATCTTTACTTATTATAGAAAATTGAAAATTTTATGAAATGAATCACAAGCCTTTCTACCCTTATCGATTTGCACCTATGGAAAGTGCACTTGTGATGTCTTGAGACAAATGCAAGAAATACTCGAGGAAAAATAGGTATTTAACTTTCTAATGGGATTGGATGAAAGCTATAGAAGCATGCGTTCACAAATTTTTAGCTTGGAGCCCTTGCGGTCCGTTGGGCCGGCTTATGAGATTGCAACACAAGAAGAAAAGCAATTGGAAATGGTTGCATCGTGATCCATAGTGCCTAAAGGAACTATCTTAATGATGAAAAATCAGCAATCGATGACGCAAGGCGTGGCAGTGGACAAAAGGTAGGCGATCGACGCAATGACCAACGAGACCAACATGGAAAAGAAGGCTCTCATTCTTGCTGCACTCATTGTGATAAAGCCGGCCATACTTGTGATTCTTGCTACAGGATTGTTGGGTACCCACCGAATTGGTAGCGAAGATAGAAACTCAATGGCAAACAAGTGCACTATTGGGCACGAACTCCAATAATGGTGGCTGGGAAACAAACTTGTGCATTTGCAACTAGGGGAGAAATAGACATGAGTCACGTGTCTCATTCATCAATCCTTGGGCTTACACAAGCCCAATACCTACAGCTAATGGACTTTCTAGGCGGTAATTAAATGAGTCCAACTTTAATATTGGACCACAATCAACATGGCCTTAAAGGCAAACTTTTCTAGTGATTCGTCTAGTAAGAAGGACAACTCATGGATAATTGACACTAGGGCAACAGATCATATTACTCATCAAATTGACAGTTTATTGAACATGGTTGAAAATTCTAATATTCCACCTGTTCGAATCCCGAATGGTGATACTATGCCAGTGCATGCTGTGGGTTGTGTAAATCTTGGGCATAATTAGCCACAAATAAAGTTCTTGGCGTGTTTAATTTTTATTTTAATTTGCTATCTGTGAGCAAAATAACTCATGACTTGAATTATCTTCTCATATTTAGATTTGATTTTTGTGTGATACATGACTTACTCTTGAGGAAGCCGATTGGGGTGGGTAGAGTGCATAATGAATTATATTAGTTGAAGCCAATAAGGGCGAGCAAGGTTTTTTTGGCTAAAGGCAAAAATAATGTAATCTTGTGGCACCATCGATTAGGGCACATTCCTTTGGATCATCTTTCAATAGTTCCAAATTTATCTATAACCTACACTAGAAAGGACAATTTTTTTTGCAATGCTTGTTGTTGGGCAAAACAAACTAAAGTGCCTTTCCTAATTAACAAGAATAAAAGTTTGCTTGCTTTCAATTTAATTCATTGTGATATTTGGGGTCCTTATCACACCACATCCTTTTCGAGAGCACATTATTTTCTCACTATTGTTGATGATTATAACTGGGCAACAGGGGTTTTTCTTTTGAAGCATAAATTAGAAACTAAAAATCTCTTGCCTTATTTTTTTCAATGGGTCAAGACACAATTCAATGCACAGATCAAGATATTGTAAATAGACAATGGCTTGGAGTTTAAACATGAAGATTTTATGGATCACTATTTTGAGTATGGCATAGAAAGACAAACCAGCTACACAAACGCACCGCAATAAAATGGTGTGGTAGAATGCAAGCATCGTCACCTTTTAAAAGTGGCATGAGCACTTTGGTTTCAAGCAAACCTTCCCATCACCTTTTAGGGTGAATGTGTACTCACTGCATCGTATCTGATCAACTGTATGCCACTCTCAATCATAGAGAATCAAACCCCATATGAGAAATTGCTTGGTAGACCTCCGTCATATGACCATTTTAGATCTTTTGGGTGCCTCTGTTATAGACATGTCAATAACAAGTCTTATGATAAGTTTGCCTCTCGAAGTAAACCAAGAATCTTTGTTGGCTATCCTTTAAGATAAAAAGGATTTGCATATGTGATCTTGAGAGCAAAAGGATCTATATCTCTCGAGATGTGTAGTTTTGGGAAGAAATATTCCCATTTGACAAAACAAATACAAAAGCTAATGATTCAACTACTGAGAATGCACATCAGCACACACAGACCACTTATTTTAGTCAATTTTATGAATCGCATGGATACTCAAGTCTTGGAAGTACCATAAGCAAAAACTAGTGGGCAATTCACCAAAGTTGACCATTCAGACCAAGTCCAAGAAGTCAGGGTAGCCCAATGTAAGGACACATCATCGATGCACCCTTAAAAGGAGTCAACACCTTTGGACAACAGCATTAACTAAATTGCTGATTCACCTACTTCCTATTTAATGAGCCAAGGATGGTAATACAGGAAAATAATATTTCTTCATCACATGCAGAATAGCATAGTATTATTCTTATCAAACGACAGTGACAAGTATTGAAGCAACTATCCAGATATGATTATACCTTGCCCCTCTCACTTGATCCAAATTCGCACTCTTCATCTCCTTCGGCCAACTCGACAATATATCCCTTATCTCATAATATTTCTTACTCCAAATTTTCTAAAGCTCACAATATGTTTTTAGTGGCCATCTCAGCTACTAATGAGTCGAAATCATTTTTTCAAGCAGTCAAAATGCAGCATTGGTGTGATGCCATGGATAAGGAGATATTTGTATTAGAAACAAATAGTAACTAGATTTTAACATCTCTACCTCCAAGAAAGCAAGCCATTGATTCCAAATGAGTATATAAAATCAAATATAACCCAAATGGAACAGTATAGCATTATAAAGCACGACTAGTTACCAATGGCTATACTCAAATTGAAAGGGTGGATTTTCATGAAAAGTGTGCTCCGATTGTGAAATTGGTCATGGTACACTATCTTCTAGCCATCGTTGCTGTACGTTGTTGGGAGTTGCACCAACTGAATGTCAACAATGCCTTTTTACATGGGGATTTAAAAGAAAAAGTCTACATGAAAATGCCTCAAGGCTTTGCCAAAAAAAGGGGAATAACGTGTTTGTCGTCTTAAGAAATCCCCTTACGAGCTTTGTCAAGCATTATCAAATTGGTATCAAAAGTTTACTAATTCCCTACTAGCTATCGAATATGTCCAATCCCATGCTGATCATTCTCTATTTATGTACTTTGTTAAGGAGTCACCTATCGCAATATTAATCTATGTTGATGATGTTAGAGTAACAAGGATTGATGCAATAAAGATTTCTCAATTAAAGGCTCACTTGGATCATGAATTTTATCTTGAAGATTAAGGCAAGTTGAAAAACTTTTTAGGCACTGAGGTGGCACATTCTCCATTCGACATTGTCTTGAGTCAATGGAAATATGTACTTGATATATTGGCAAATAGTGGACTCACTAATTGCAAACTTGCATCATCGCCCATGGACCAACAAGTTAAACTCAATCCTAATGTAGGACCATTTTGTTCAAACCTAGGGCCGTACAGAAGGTTAATTGGAAGATTATTATATCTCACTATTACACAACCTGATATTAGTTTTGTTGTTCATGTACTAAGTCAGTTTATACATTGTCCATTTTAGCCTCATTTAGATGCAGCCCTATGTGTTCTTTGATATCTGAAAGGGTCCCTAAGCTAGGGTTTGTTACTTCCTGTTGATAGTCAAATGACTCTCAGAACTTGTTGTGATGCAGATTGGGCAGGTTGTCCAACGACATGTAGGTTAACCATGGGATACATCATCTTTCTTGGCTCGTCTCCTATCTCGTGGCGATCCAAGAAACAATCAGTTATTTCTTGTTCCTCCATAGAAGTAGAGTATAGAGCCATGGCCACTACAGCAAGTAAGATTATATGGCTTCTTAGGTTATTGGCTGACCTACCAATTTCACACTCGACACCAGCTTCATTATTTTACGACAATTAAGCTGCACTTCAAATCGTCTCAAATTCAATCTTTCATGAACGTACCAACCACATCGAGATAGGTTGCCATTCTATCAAGAAACACATCTAGTCAAAAACTCTTATTCCACGGTCAATCTCATCTCGATGCCAATTGGTTGACATTTTCACCAAAGCTCTTGGGCGAAATCGTTTCCATGATTTACTGGTCAAGTTGGGCATTACTAATCTTCATGCTCCAACTTGAGGAGGAGAAATGAAGAATATTTGGTTTGACTTAGTGGTCTGATTTCCTTAATCATAGGCCTAATTATAAGACATTACCTTTATTTAGGTAATACACTTCATTGTACATATTGTTTTTCCTTTTATATTGATGTTGTAATTTTTATATAAACATATGAATGCTTATCAATAAAACCATTCTAAGAGAGTATTCAAACTCTTCACTCTCCATTATAAAAAAAGTTATAACTTTAAGGTACCATGTGAGAAATGTCATACCATAAGAAATCTATATAAAATTTATCAATTAAAAAATGAAATGCTTCCATAAAATTATATATATCTATATTAACTCTTAAAATATATTTGAAATTTTAAAAATTTTAATATAAAATAATATATGATTTTAGTAATAACTTAATAAATAAATAGATGATTAAGACTTGACTATTGAAAAAGGTTATCGGGTAGGTCCGGTTCCGGCCTGGTAATTGTACACCTCTAATATATATATATATATATATGAATCCAAATACTGGGCAGTGATTAGCGATGCAGCGAAGGTGGTAAACGACGTCGTGCAACAGGCAAAATTCTGGTTTTGAGGAAAGTTGCAGGCACGGGTAATGGTGTTGACCTTGGCAATGGAGTCGGTTTCTGTTAGTCATACAATCTTTGCAACGAATCAAAGGAACCCCGTTAGAATTTCACCACCAATTCATGTAGGAAGAAAGTTTCACTTCCGAGCTGCTCGTTGTCGCTTTGGTTTCCTCTCTTGTTCCAAGAAATCTAATTTCCAAGGTACTATATGACAAATCAAATTAAAATCCTTGTCTTTGTTCGTAGTTATTCTTTTTAAATCCCTGTTTGAGAATCCTCTCGTTCTATAATCTACCATCCATCCCTTTTCTTTTTTAACTTTTATTTTTCTTGCTTATTTTCTATTTTTTCCCGTTCTTTTTATGGGTATCTCATCAGGAGATTAAGGGTAGAAAAGTTTAGGAAGGATGCTAAGTTCATATCTTTTTAGATGTTTATTCATGGGGTTCACAGAAAACGGCTATTTTTGCTTTTTTTGGTTGCTAAATTCATAAACATTTATAGTTGTAAGTTCTGAGGCTACAGAGGCTTCCATTTGTAGTTTGGATATTGCTTTGATATGTTTTATATATATATATAAGGAAGTCAGATTTGAACCCAGCTCTTTCAGCAGAAAATACATGCATATACCATTGAACAAAATTTTCGGCTACTCTTGATATACCACTACTTGTTGATGCTATGCATGATGCTATATTCAATGACAATAGAAAATATCTTTGCTATTAATTATGGCATGTATACTGTATCGTAGTGGGGTTTGAGAATTTCCTAGTTGACCTCTTACTTTTGAAATCTGGCGTTGATCACTTTCAAGCAATCTATTGATTGAGTAGTCCTGAATTAATGGAGGAATATAGTAAAACTTCAAATTTAACCTGCATGTCTTTGTACATATGTTTATGTAAACAATGCAGAATAAATTAGGGAATTTCATTTGAATTCTTGACATGCATTGTGCGACTGTATTTGCAGAGTATCAAATTATCAATAGTCAGTAAAATTAGCTATCTTACATGCTTGTCAGTCTGTGCTTATTGGTTGCTTCCTAAGTTTGTCCCTCTATTAATATAGGGACAGAGATGGCTTCACAAGATTCAAGAGCAGATCGTAGCCTACACAGAAATGAGCAAATTTAGCATACATCATCCCTGATAATGTAATTTTTGTGGCAAAGTAACAAAACATATACCTGGCCAAACAACATATTGGTCGAAGTTTCAAAATCATGGTAAATGAAATGCATTGTGAAAAGCAGTAAATCTCTAGAGAAGGTACTGGCAACTATGAAAGAAGCAAAATGACATAAAACATGATTAAAAGCATGCAAGAAGTTTCTTGAAAAATCCTAGATCTTATAAACATGTTGCAAATTGAGAATCTATCATATTATCTGATGTTGTGAATTTTATGCAATTTGTTACCAGTTTATATAGATTCTAGCAAATGCATGTTTTTCTTATCAGGCACCTGCCTTTATGCTTTGCTTTGCTCAGAGGCTCTAGAAATCTTTATGTTCTGTTGTACTAGGAGCTTTTAATAATTATGTTTAGATGTAGCATCACCAGCCATGACTGGTTACTGCATCTCTTTCATTTTTCTTAGTGTTTTCTTACTGTTATCTGGTAGTGCTGAAGGCTGTGCTGCTTGCAGACCAAAATTATATATATATATTCTAGTAAGTGTAGTAGCTCCAAGAGCAAAATCACGTTAATATGTTGAGTGATTATTAGTAGAAAATTTTTATTTTTCTGTAGTCCCTTAGTATAACTGCTTTGTTTCCTTTCAAATTACCATTAGTCCTTCAAATTATATTTTCACCTAGCATATCACAAACTGAAGATTATTTCTAAAACAATGTTAATTAGAGAGTTTGGTGTAGCACTTCCCATCTGGTGGAAGTTTACTGCTAAATCATATCTACTCCAGATTTTCAGGGCTTTGCAAAACCTTCACGTCTTTTACCATCCACAGAACTTAAAGTCTGTACAGAGACCTTGGGAGAAAATATTTTTTCATCTACCAGCTTGAATGGAGCACGGTCTTTTTACAAGGTTAGGTTGCAAACAAGTAGAATGTATGGCTCAAGTTTGAGTAATATAAATGCTGGAATACTCTTATGTTTGATAGATGAGAAAGGTGATTCAATATTACAGAGGATACCTGCATATTTGTTAATTGAAGATCCTGCAAAGTTAGAGAACGTTACAGAGCCTGAAACTCTCTATTTCCAAAGAGGTTCAGTTGATGAATTTGTCTTTGAGGGACCGAACTTGGGGAAGGTTGAAGCTCTTTGGATCAGTCTTGAATCAGGTTAGTCTCAAATAAAAATTGTTAGATTTTGGATATTGTTTCATGCAAAGAAGCTGTTCAGTGACCTGTATTTTAAAGTAGGTGCAACTGGAGAATATGAATAGTTGTCTTCCATTCTCCTTTCTCAGGTCAGTGGAGATTAGGAGGTGTCAGCCTGATCATCCTTAATGCATCTCAACCTTCCTTTGAGGAAGATTATGGGGACAATGTTGAATTTATTGGTTCTAAATATAACTTCAAAGTTGATGAGATCTTGCTTGGAGAGGGTGGTGATGAGTCCATGGTGGAACTAAGACCTTGCCTTGTTACTGAGTTATCTGGGCCTAATCTCTTCAAAATGTTTAGCAAGGGCTTCTCACAACCAACTTTACCCTTGAGTGACCAGATATCTAATGAGAAAAGTATGAAGGAATATGCAGATTTGAAGTTCTCTTTGTTACTATATGATGCTGTTCTTATATTTGTTGGTACATCGTTTGCATCCTTCTCAATTGGGGAAAGTTCTGCTCTCGCATTCTTACTCGGCGGGATCAGTGGTTTTCTATATTTGTTGCTATTGCAAAGGTCTGTTGATGGATTATCAGCTTCAGAATTAATCTCCAAGAATCCTGGAGATCAAATGGTCAGATTTAGGAGTCCACTTTCAATCCTGGCACTGGCTGTGGCACTTTCTTTATTAGCAGTTAAGTATGGCGTGGGAGATACTCCATTTGTGTTGACTCCGAAAGAACTCTTGGTTGGAATGATAGGATTTCTTGTATGCAAAGTTGCAGTGGTTTTGGCTGCATTTAAGCCCTTGCCTGTGAGTATCGAGGAGAGGGAGTGATGTATCTTATTTCATTCCCTTCTGGGGAAGTATTGGTAACCTAAATTATACAAATTACCCAAATGAAGATGTGGCAGGTGCTCTATGGATGCCCGTTACCTTTAACTGAAATGATGGCAGGAATACCTTCATAGTTCCCTATCACTCTTCTCCACAGAAAAGACATAATAGTGCAGAACTTGCTTTGTTCTCTGGGTCTATTATAGGTCATTATATGCCACACATATACTTGATAGTCAACTCATGTGCTATTTCCATAGTCATTTGCTGTCAAATACGCAGTCTGATTGTTGGAAAACAGGGGGGCATAAATGGAACTGAACCTTAGATTTTAAAGGCGATACTAGATAATCAAAACTTCAAGTTGATGTTATTTGCCTCCGTAAGAGGTTCTTATACAATTACAAGTGATAAGCATCTTGCTGATAAGAATGCGTTTTCCGGTAAAAAGACAATTACCAAACCGACGGACTACAAACACTCTTTGTACAGGTGGCTCTGTGTTACTTAAATGATTGACGTTCAAAGCCAAGAGGGTCTACGCCCTACGGGGTTATGGCCGGAAATCGGGCCTTGTTGTGGTCTCTCTTTTCCAAAGAGTAGGCTTCGCGTTGGACGCTTCCTACCCCGAAACAAAGAGAAAAGAAATTTACTCACTTGGGAGAGATTTTATTTGATTTCGTTTTTGAATTGGACAAGGAGTTACATCATACTGCAGAAGCAGATCACTCGTCACAAGAGCATCATCATAAAGTACAGCCTAGCAGCACCATAGCTATAGCTCACATATGCTAAATGTCAATACAAAATCATGTCTACAGATTTGTACAAACAGCGGCTCATTCACCCTTGAGAAAACTTCCCCTATAAAACAAACCATGTACTCTATAAAGTCGAAGACCCTCTCTGCATCACAACGCAAGAGTAGAATAACAAATCTTACATTTTGCACTTCTTACCGTCTTTTTTTCAGTTGAGTTTTTTTACATGATATCAGAGAGCTGTAAGGACAGATTGGTAGTCCTCATTTTCTGCTTTCTCTGTTAGATTCGGCTGTAGCAGCAACCTTCCTCTCCTTCTCTTTCTAAACACCCACCAATGGCTGTTTTTTTTTTTCTCACCAAAAAAAACTTCTTTCTTTCTTTCTCATACCGCCACCTTCCTCTACCCTTCTCTCTTATCTTCTAAATTCCACTCATTTCTATTCTGATCTCTCTCTTCATCTTTTAATTTCTAATTCTGACCTATCTATCTTCATAGTCTCTATTATAGTGTCGTTTGGCACTCTTATTTCGAATCTTCTTTCTATTAAATTTCTTCAAATCTTCTTCATCATTTTATTAAACTTCTTCTAGTCTTCTTCTTCTTTCTACACTATCTTCCATCTATCTCAGGTAAAACTATCTTCCAAAGTTTCATCTCTATCCTTCTTCTTCTATCACTGTCAAAGTTCTTCTTCCTCTTATAAATAAAATGGCATCACCGAAGTATGTATATCCTTCAACTCTCAATGTCAGTAATTTTGTCTCCATCCATCTCAATCAAACTAATTTTTTCCTTTGCAAAACCTAAATCATGGGACTGATTGAAAGTCATGGGGTTTATTGATGGCAAAAATTTGATGCCTGATCGAACCATTTCCACCTCATCTCATGTTCCAGCAAACAATCCAAAATATTTGTCTTAAAAGAAGTTTAATGCATTTCTCCGAGGACAGATTATCGATATGTTGTCTGAAAAGGTCCTCAGTTTGGTTATTGTGCTTGCAACCTCTTTTGATGTCTGAAATGCTCTGGTAGAAACCTTTGCACAAGAATCACAGGAAAAAGAAATTATTATTGCAAAGATTACAAACTCATAGGAAAGTTAATCTTCAGATATTTGATTCTATCAAGAAATTCAAGAAGATATGTGATGACCTAGCTGCAATTGAGAAACTTGTTAGTAATCGAATTTCTTGGCCTTGGATATGAGCCTTTTGTTATAGCCATGATGAAACCTCAAATTCCATCACATCGAAAAATTGTTGGTTTTCTTCAGTGACATGAAACAATGAAGACAATAAATTCAACCATCATTCATATGATGCTTTTGGATCTCTCAATCAAAATATGGCCTTTGTTGGCCAACGATTCCAACAATGATCAAGTGGAAGGAATTTTAATCCCAAGTTTAGGCAATCTTAGCCTGGTTTTTCATCTAAAGGACGTGGATTTCCTCAAGCTAATCACATTATCACTAAGAATTGTATTTTAGGTGCTAAACCTGTTATAGTCTCTACAACCAATTCTCTATCAAGCAAGGGTAAGAAACTCAAGTCATCTTTAAGATTTGTGACAAGCCAAGACACACTACACTTAATGATTGGCAACGCATCAATCAAATCTATCAAGACGAAATTCCATCACAAGCTTTAGCAGCCTTAACCATCACAAATATTCGGGATGAAGCCTAGCATCCAAACATCGGTGCTTCTTCACATAGTACACAATAGATGTTGGCAAGCTAGATCATATTGTTGCATACAAAAGACATGATAAAATTACAGTAGGCAATGGACATATTTAGACATCACACATATTGCTTCTACATTAATCAAAATTGGAAATAGTAGCTTCAACATTGATAACATTATTGTTGTGTTGGACATTAAGAAAAATTTACTTTCTATTAGCCAATTAACTACTAATTATCCCTATATTTACAAATTCTCATCTCATGGATTTGTGATAAAAGACAAGGAGACAAAAGCAAGTCATAGTAATAGGAAATAGGAAAGGAAGACTTTATACCTTGCAACCAGGTAAGAGTTCAACACAAGAAACATTGTTTTCTAATAGATTTCAATCTACAACAGCGAAAATATGTCGTGCAAGGCTGAGACACCCTCAAATGCGTGTAATTGACACTTTAAGAAAATAAAATTTAATTTCTAGTAAAGATAAATGCATTGATATGGAGCACATTTGCACTAGCTATCAAATGACCAAGGCATGTAGGTTGCCATTTTTTACTAGAATTGAATTCTATAGGGAACCCTCTCTATTACTCATTTGTGATTTATAGGGAAAGGCATCGGTTTTATCACATCAAAATTTTAGTTACTATGTTATTTTTATTGATGAATATACAAGGTTCACTTGGTATTTTCCTTTGAAATATAAATATGATTTTTTATAATACTTTATTGATTTCTATAAATACATTGAGAATCAATTAAACAAAAGGCTTAAAATTTTTCAATCCGATGGTGAAGGTGAGTTTAATGATAACTAGAAGAACACCCGTGCTATGTAGTGGGTTTGTATAATTTTATAAACAGTTGATGTTCAAAGTTCAGTATAAAATTTTTGAATTAATAGTTATTGACAATTGTCTATTGATATTAACAATTTTAAATATTACAATTGTCATAGATTGTTTAAAGAAAAACACTACAAAAAAGCAACCTTTTTCCAACAAAATTTTTCGTTGGAAATACGTTTTTCAGACGGATTTCCAATGAAATTTTTCGTTAGAAATTTCGTTAGTAAAAGCCTTGTTAGTAATACTTTCCGTTGAAAATTCGTCGAAAATTTTCAACGAAAAATTTCATTGGAAAAAGAGATAATTCGAAGGCTAACCCGTAGCAATTCCGTTGGAAATGAATTTCCAATGGAATTTCGATGGAAATTTCCAATGGAAATTCCATTGAAAATTATTTTCAAACAGAATTCCATTAGAAATTTTCAATGAAATTTTTTGTTGAAAAAGCATTTCCCAAAGAGAATTCCGTTGAAAATTTTCAATGGAAAATTCCGTTAGAATAGCATTTCCCATGGAGAATTTCATTGGAAAAGAATTCCCAACGAAAAATTTCGTTGGAAATTTTCAATGGATCTTTTTGTCCGAAAGGCATTTCCAACAGAATTCTGTTACAAATTTTCAACGGAATTTTTTGTTGGTAATGTATTTCCAATGGAAATTCTTTTACTAATTTTCAATTACATGTTCTGTTAGTAATGTTTTTCCAACAAAAATTACCAATTAAAATTTCGATAATAAATTATCGATTGACATCCACAATTGACTTTCAAAATATATAAGAGAAACACACATTAAAACCTAAAATTCAAAGTCAAGTTCATATAATTAAATTTGTCATAAACACACAATATCTAAAAATGTCAAACCCATAACGTGATATAAAGCTAAATGTGTTATTAAATACCTATACTAAAAAGTATCCAAGTCTAGAAATGAAAAAGAGACATCATATCATGAAATGTTGCCTTCTTACTTGTCAAGATTTGAGCTTGAAGTACCAGCATTTCCTTGTTTTGAAAGCACATTAGTCACGATCATTGCGTCCATACGTGCCATAAATTCACTCATACTTTCCGCCATTGCATTCTTAATTTCTTCACGTATTTCCCCATGTATTTCCTCATGAATCTTATCCAAGTTTTTTGATAGATTTTCCACTTTTTCTTGTAATGCAATTGTAGGACTGGTAGTGTTTGAGTTGATAGGGCCGCACGTAGACTCAGATGTTGCTACATTGCTTTGTGTTTCACTAAGTTGAGTTGTAACAAGCACCAAAGTACCAAACCCATATACGTGAGCGCGTGTAGTCTTCATCCCTCCAATTGCTTCAGTCCAAGCATGCGAATCGAATTCTGGCTGAGAAGATGAATCTTCACCATACTTCTACAATAGTACAGAAGTATACATTTCCTACATAAAAAATTAAATAAGATTAGTATTCAATTATATCGTCAATTTTCGAGTAAAAATTAATCCATTTTGTACATACACTCATAGATTTAGACTTGTTATCTATCAAAAAAATCATGACCCGTCATACACTTATGGGTACGGTTGAACACTTCCACAAAACATCTCTTTTTATCTCAATTGCCTGCATTTATTTACAACTATATATACTCCTTCATAATCCATATATATATATATAACATGTAAGGAAAAACCAAAGTCAAACTACTAAACATACAATTTAAATTTAATTTGAAAGAAAACCATACATATAAATGCAAAGTAAGATTAATTCATACCATTCTTCTGTACCCCATACCGTATCGATAAAGGCATCTTGGATTTCATTTGTGATCCATTCCCTTGACATGCCTTTGCAATCCCTAATGTTGTTTGTTTTGGCTTCTATTATTGCTTTATTCCTCTCTTTTGAAAGCATGTCTCTTAACTAATTGGAAAAAATTTTATCCCATATTCGTTGAACCAAAACATTTTGATTTGTAGGCCAAACACATTTTTCCTACATCAAAATAATATAGTAACTAAAAAAATTGATACAAATTAATTGAAAATAAAAAGTTATAATTTAATTAAACAACAAACATAGTTCTATAAATTTTTTAAAAATTAACTCCTTTACATCATTAAGAACTTTCCTCCATATCGGCCATAGACCGTTGAAGTGATTCTTTATGATCCTTGTTATTGTAGTCGTGACCCCTCGCTCAAAAAAAGTATTTGTAAAAGATAAAAGAAAATTATTGCATAATAAAATATATAACAAATATAACTATCTCATTATAATACAAGATAACGTACCTCTCTCCAACAGGAGTTATACGAAATATTTCGGATGGATCTATAGGAGTCTGCAATCCTACTCCAAGCCCCCTACCCCTTGACTTTGAGGATGTACCATCTATACTTGCACCTAAATCAATAGATGTAGATCTAAAAGAATTGTGAGTAGATGTCTCATTATCTACTTGCTCTGCAAATGCAGCCAACAAAAAGGGTGGCTTAGAGGACACATCATTGACCTGCTACATCTGTGGTTGAGTGGATGGATCAGCAAACACACTAGCATTCGAAAGTAATGACATAATTGCAGAGGCATTTGTTGCTTTAGGTCTCGATTTTGAACGTTTCCCTTTAACAATCGTTCCTACAATATTTTTTTATTAAAATTCACACACAAAATTAAAAAAATTAAAACAAATTATAAAATCATCGAATTACAACAATCAAGAGTAATTCCTAATCATGTGTACAATAAAAGATGCCATTATAAAGTATTCACTTCAATAATTGAAAATATAAACTATAATAATTGTATAACATGTCAAGATCTTCAAAATAAATAACTAAGTTAAACAACTGTGTAACAAAAGATACAAAATCGATATCATATATGTCTACCATCATCAATCACTTTCAGCATAAGCAAACTCATGTTACTCATTATTATCACTATCATCACTAAAAGTTTCTTCATCTTCGTCCTCAACTTCTTCTTCTTCATTTCCCTCCATGTCATCTTCTTCATCTACATCTCCTTGCATGTCATCTTCTTCATCCTCAATTAAGAGATTAACTTTTTCATAATCACCACTTGCTAAAATTGTAGAGTTATCAAGTTCTTATGAGGGAGTAACATTAATCAAAATAGACGCATTGTCTTCTTAGTACACTCTTCATTCAAATCAATTTCATTTTCTCTATCTCCACTACTAGGTAGGTGGAATCTACTTCTAGCTTTTGTTTTAAATACTACCCACCAATCACATTAATCTCTTTTGGTAGATGGATAACTACTATAATAATCTTGCTGAGCTTTTCCAGCTAAAATAAATGGTTCATTAGTGGCAAGTATTTAGTTGTGTTTAATTTCAACAAGACCATGAAAAGGGTTTACCTTAATACCTTTTTCAGTGTCAAACCAATGACACTTAAATAGCACAACTTTGTTTCCGATACCAAAATACTCCAACTCAATTATATTCACCAAAATGCTATAAAAGTCATGCTCATAATCATTGTAAACACTCCTTTTTATGCATACCCCACTATTTATTGTCTTACGATTTTGCCCATGTCTAGAGTGTGAAACTTAAAACCATTCAAGAAGTATCCTTTGTAACACCTTATCATACGTCCTGGACCATGAGAGATTTCAAGTATACGTGGATCAATTTTATCCCTATGTCCTGCAACCTACCAACATGTAATACAAGATCAAGAATGGTTAATTTACATAAGTAACGCATACTTGTTATTAAAAGTTCACTTTTAATTTACATAAACTTACGTATTCTTTAAACCATTTCACAAATCTTGCATTACGAACTTTCTCTAATTCATCTTCCGATATATGCACATATCTTTTCACCATATCATTAAATATCCTATCATCATATCCGTAATTTACAAATTAAGTTCATTCTTATGATCAATCATTTAGATTTACGGTAAAATAGTACTTAATGTATGGGAGCATTTCTTTGCAATTCATTAAAACATATAGCTCAGCAGCATAAAATTCATCCTCATTTAAAAATTGAGATTTATCTAATGGACTAAAAGCTCGCCCAGGATGAGTGAAAATCGAAAAGCGACCATGAGAGTCCACGTCTCCCCCATCATCATTACGTGGCACTCGATTTAATCTTGTTTGCACAGTAGGTTCAAAATACAATGAGCAAAATAAGGAGATTTCCTCAATCATATAAGCTTCACATATAGATCTGTTATGACCCGGAACTCCCCATCGGGCCCGTGACAACCGCCACGAGGCCTCAACAGACATTCTTCACCCCGAATGCCGATTGAAACCCCGCAAGGCTTAGCATCAACTTTCGCATCTCCCCGGTGAGCAACAGTTATTAAATCTAGCATTTCAAAAAAATCATAAGTCATTTTCAAATAAGAACAATAAAATATTATTTTCTGGCTCACAGGGGTATTTTCGTAATTTTTCGTCAAAAATCTCAAAACTTGCTAAAAATGTAGTAGGTAAGTAGAAAATATATATTTAATGATTTAAAAACAATTAAGTATCTGAAACGTTCATTTGAAAGCAAATTGTTGACAACTAGTACTATTCAAAAATAATAAATAAAATATTCTATTTTCTCATAAAATAAATTTTTATAGAAATATTCATAAATAATTTTTCGCACATGAAAGTAAAGTAAAAATTGTATGAATAGAAATACAGATAACCAAAATATAAGTTTTGATCTGCAATGACACGTGGGCTCCAATTAACCAAGAGGATGTAAGACTGTGAACTCTTACTTTCTATAATGCAGTTCCGAGCTTAGTTCTCGTCCTACTCGACTATCTACAAACTGTCCTGAGCCTGAAAAATGTATAGGAATAAGGGGTGAGATTTTATAATCCCAGTGAGTAAACAGATACCATCTAAAGTATCTAAAGCCGAGTAAATAGAGACAATTAAAATAAGTCATCATATCATAATTTCATTACCTTTCAGTTCATTTCAACCAAATAAAATCAATCCATATAAATCGAGTAATCAACTTGGCTTATGAATTTCTTAAAACTTTGGCTCGTGCCAAAACTCATACTCGGTGATACCTTGCGCAGGGCATCCAACCGAGTCCGCCAAGGCTGTTAAAATTTTGTATACACTTAAAATATATTTTTAGTTTGAGAAAAATACAGCCGTTCCTTGGCGTTGG
>NC_030858.1:23780353-23877154 GCF_000208745.1 Theobroma cacao
CCTCACTCAACACATGGTAAATTCAGCCATTGATGGTTGTTGCAGAAAATGAATTCTTTTCTTGTTGTTTTGTTTCTAAATATGCTAAACTAACTAAAAACACTAACATATCTTAAAATCAAATCAATCCAACATCTTTCTCCCTCCTTACCCATTTTGACCAGTCATGAATTCATCATGAAAACATGTAATTTAAGCATGAAAAATAAGGAGAAATGCTTAAGAAAAATATATTTCAAACTTAAGTTGAAAAATCTTACCTTTTTCACTTGTTTTCCTTGATTTTCCACACTTTTTCTCTTGAAATTCTTCACCTATGGTTTGTTCTTCCTTCTTTCCCTCTCTTCCTTGCTTGGCCGAATATTTGGAGAGATAATGGGTTGATTTATGCTGATTTTTAAGTTAAATAATAAAATATCCTAAGCTTGACATTTGTCATTTTCTTATTGGTCTATTTTTAAAACTTTAAAAATTTAAACTTTTTATCTCCTCCACATGATTAGTCAAAGGTCAAAATGAGGAAAAGGGAAGACCTTATGTTGGACAAATGTCCTGGTGGTGGAAAATTACAATTTTACCCCTGAGGTGACAAAATTACCATTTTACCCCTATGCTCCGAAAAATACCGAGATTTAAATTTTTCATTTCTAAACCTCAAATCATACTCCAATAAGTCAAATGGGGCCAAAAAATCTTTTCTAAAAATTTTCATTTTGTCCCCAAATGGCAAATGACCATTTTGTCCCTAGATAGTGAAAATTTCAATTTGACTTCAAATTAATCCTCGAACTCCAAATTACCATTTTGAGTCATCCTTGAACCTTGAAACTCTCAATTTCACCTTAAAATTCCTATTTGAACTAGTTCAAGGCTTAAATCAACTTTGTTGTACCTCTAGGTACAATACCAACTTTTGTAAATTTTTTGGGACTCTCCTAGCATGCAAACATGTTATCCATCACATGTATGTCATGATAAATATTTTATAACGTCAGGCTTTACAGATTTCCTTAGTTAAGCATGCCAAGAAACAATATTGTCTTCATAGTGTTAATGTTATACCAAATTTATTCCCTAATGTACATCCTTGGCTTGGATCATCTAAAGTAATATCAAAGTATAGCAATTCCCACACAAGATAACCTAATGATCTTAAGTATAAGGATCACTAACACATATAACACGAGAAATATTTCCATAGACACTTGATTAAAATACCAAATGGAATTCTTATGATGGGTCATGTACAATGAACTTGTTCTCATAACAAGCATTCATATGTTAGTTTTGTTAGGAAAAAGACATACAATCATATAAGAAGCATGAGAAAAATTTATAACTTTTCCTTTAGGTAATGTCAAACTTTGGTTATTTAACATAAGACAAACCCTAACTAGAGGAATAAGATTATTATACCTTTTGACCTTCGAGCTGTAATCACAAGGTTTTGAAACTAATAGCAATCCTCAACATGAAGCTCAAGTTGAAGCAAAACACAAGTTGTCTAATTGTATAGCATCTAATGGTGATTCACATGAATGACAATTGTGAATAACTCCAATTGGGGTTGCTTATGCTTGTATAATCTAGTGCTAGCTAGGGGGAAGGCAATTAGAGTTCTCTCTCACAAGGAGAAGTCAAAATACAACTAACAGCAATGGAGAATACCAATTGGTTGTAAGAGAACCAATTCTTCCAACTAGGTGAGACTTGCAAACTTTTTTTTTTCTTTTCTAATACACAAGATTTTGGTCAATTATTGCCTAAACCTCTACCTATAGGAAGAATACCAAGAATCGCACTCACGACAAGATAAAACTATGGGGCCAAATTGGTGGACGAAGATGAATCGATGGGTCATAGGGTTAGGAGAAATCAACTAATAAGGTTTCACCTCTTTTTCTAATGTCCTCACAAGCCTTTCAAGGTTTTGATTGTAGTAGCAAGTAGTGCTAATTGTAGTGCCTCTTAAGTGCAGTATAAGCCTTATATTTATAGGCAATTGAGTAATTCCCAATCTTAATAGGATTTGGATAACTTTTATGCTAATTGCAAAATTGACTTAAGATTAATTGAACCATTCAATCAAGCCCTTGAAGTTCTTAACTTCTTTTAATAATTCAAAATTACATTCTCAATTAACACTTTTGAATGTGTATGACCCATTAGGTTTGTAACATGTTTGTAATAAATATAAAGGAATAATGCTAAAAAAACCCTTTAACTATTCAATAAAATTCAAATAAACCCTTATTCTTTTATTGTGTTCAATCAAGCCCTTATATTTTTATTTTGGATCAAATAAGCCTTTTTGACTAATGATTGACTAATTGCTATTAGTTAAAATATCACTTGTCATTTTATACCCTCATGATATTGACGTGACATTAATATGAAGGGTGAAAACTATCACATGATCATGTCATCATGCCACATTATCATTAATTATGACATGTCAACATGCAATGTCATCATCAATTATGACATGTTAATATGCCAAGTTAAGGCCACGTGGTATAGAATGACAAGTGAGATTTTAATTAAGTGACATTTTGACTAAGTCAAGTATTAGTCATAAAAGTTTATTTGATTCAAAATAAAACTATAAGGGTTTAATTGGCTCAAAATAAAAAAACAAAAACTTGATTAAATGTAATAAAAAATATAGACTTATTTGAATTTTTTTGAATAGTTTAAAGGCATTTTTAGGTATTATGCCAAATATAACTATAATCCAAGTTAAAGAAGGATTAGATGAATCAAACCCATTTGCATTCATCATCAATTTCCTAATTGATTAGTCATATTTATAAGTCAAGATGTCACGACCCGGAACCTCCCTCAGGCCCATGACAATCGCCACGACGTCCCGATTGACACTCATTATCCTGAATGCCAACCGGAACCCCGCAAGACTTACATATCAGTTTCTTTCCTTTCCTATGAGCAATCGTTGTCAAATATCGAGTTTTTAGAGAATATACACTATTTTAGATCAAAAACAATCAAAATAAAATTTTTGCCACACAGTGGTATTTTGGTCATTTTTTTCTCAAAAATTTCGAAACTGGCTAAAACGTAATATACAAGTACAAAACACATAATTGATATTCAAAATGAGTTTAAAAGTCTAAAATCTTCATTTAAAACGAAATTATGGTTATTTGAATATAATAAGAAAATAAAAGAAATATTAAGGAAAATATTCTATTTTCTTATAAAACAATATTTATAGAGTTATACGTGAATAATTTTTATAGCGTAAAAGCTAAATAAATTTATACATACTGAAATACAGTAAGCCAAAATATTTAATTTAATTTACAATAACAAGAGGGCCCCCGAATAAACAAAAGTAAAGAGGACTGTGAACCTACGGTTTGGAAAATGCAGATCCAATGGTAGTCCTCGATGAGATCAGCTATCTACAGTCTATACTGAACCTGAAATGGGTGGAAAGGAGTTGGGTGAGATTTTGCAATCCCAATGAGTAAACAGACATTATCATAAATATCTAAAGGCGAGTAAAATGGAGGCAAGTTTAAACAACAAATTTCAACCCATTTCATAATGTTTTCAATTTATTTCTTAAACCATAAAATATTTGTAATTTACCAAAACAGTTGTTAAGGCTTATGTCTTTTATTAAAACAAGGCTCAAGCCAAAACTAATCCTCGGGGATACCTTGGCCGAGGCATCTAACCGAGTCCGCCAAGGGTGTTAAAATATTCACACGTGAAACACATTTTTATTTTTAAAACCAGCCGTTCCTTGGCGTTGGCCGAGTTACACATTCACGTGGGGGTTCGACGTGAAGTGAGCTCTAATACTACCCCGGGAGTTACCCTCCTCGCCTCTACAACCGGAGTAACTATATAACTGGGTTTACCGTGCCCCTCTAATAGGCAGTCCACGGAAACCCGTCACTGCAGTGACTAACCCACCAATTTTAATAAAATTTCGACAGTATAACGTGGCTTTTATTTATTTATCCAGCCTGCATAGTAAAACAACTTACATAAATTTCCCAATGCATTCACAAAATATAGCCACATATACTCATTTCTCATAAGCCATTCCTAGGAAAATATATATTTTTCAAGTCAATTTGTAGCCTCCAATTACTCAATTTCATAATCAATACAATATATTTTTATTTGTCACATTTATTCCTAAAACATCAAAAATCCCGTTTTAATCTCGTTCTCATTTCATAAAATACATAAAGGGCATTTAAAATAAACTCTAGATAATTTACAATAATAATAAGTTTACTCACCGTTTGTACAAACTAAAAGCTTTCTAAGCGCCCCGATCACTACTCGTCGGGTACGACTTCTTTGCCTTTTCCGGAAGGCTCTCCTCCTAGACACATTACAAAAATTTACACAATTCATCACATTGATGCTAAATCACTATATAATTAACTTAAATCCTATACTAATGCATGGTATGAAATGCAATAGCCTAAAACGGCTTAAACGCGGTATTAACCTATTTTTGGCACTTTGCCCGATAAATTGCTAACGCGCTCCATTTTAGCTCTAAATCATCCCATTCTCTCTCCAACATTTCTAACCATTAAATATCAGCCAATAACCTTCTAAAAACAACAAAATCAGCTCACTCCCTTCCTTGGAAAATTCGGCCAAAAATGGGACATTAACTCGGTTAATTTTCTACTTTGTTTTTCTATCACGTTTAATCGTTTTTCATCATTTTCTCTTCATTTCCCTTAGAATAAAATCAATTCATCATCATTGTACAGCATTGAGCATCCAGCCAAGAGTGGGTATTGTGAAAATTTAATGATTTCTTGCCCAATTTAATTTCTAAACACATTTAACTAACTAAAACTATCAATTTAACTAAAAATCAAAACCTAAAAATTTCAATTTCTCTCCCCTAGAATTTCGTCCAGCCCTTGATATCACTTTTTGATCTCTCTCCTCAAGCATGCTAAATGGAAATAAAGGCATAGGAAAGGTAGAAATCAAGCTAAAATCGAAAAATCTTACCGTTAGACGCGTAAACGGTCGAAAACCGCGAATTTCCCTTTGAATTTTCTTGTTTCTCTTTGGTTTTTCTTTTTTTCTTCCTTTCCTCTCTATTTCCTCTCTTGTTCTTCCTTATGGCCGGCCAGCACTTAAAATTTGGGTTTAAATGGGCTGACTTTTCATTAAAATAATATTATTTCATTAAAAAATGCCACATGTCACTTTCCCATTGGCCCATTTTTAAAATTTCATCCATTTGTTTCCAAATTTTCACCATACACTTGTCTCATATATTCATAGCTTAGATAAAATTCTCAGACTCATCCAAAGTCTCGGTGGAGTAATTTTTGAAATTTACACTTTTGCCCCCGTAAAAGTCAAAAATTACATTTTTGCCCCAAAAATTGAAAAATTGCCCATAGACATATTTTTCATCCCTTATACTCAAACCATTCTCCAATTTGTCAAAATTGATCTAAATTCTCTCAAAATCTTAAATTTTGTCCGCGGATGGTAAAATTACGATTTTGCCTTTACACTCCAAAAATCACCAAAATTAACCTTTTTCACCTCCTATCATTAAATTATACTCCAAATAGTTAATCTTGGTCAAAAAGTTCACTCCATGATCAAATTATTATCTCAGGTGGCAAAATGACGATTTTACCCTTGAACATCAAAATTTCCAATTTTACCCCAAATGAACCTCGAATCCGAACAATCATTTTTAGTCATTCCTGGACTATAAAATATTAAATTTCATCCTACAATTCCTATTTAAACTAGTTCGAGGTTAAATCAACTCAAGTATACCGTTAGGTACGATATCGGGTTTTGTCTTTTCTTAGGTGCTTTCCTAACATAATAACATGCTACTCAGTGCATGTATATCATGACATGTATTTATAGGGTCGGGTTTTACACAAGATCAGTATCAAATGTTAAGAATCGTCATAGTGGTTTGTCTCAACGTTTTAATACACAGTCTCGCTGTATAATTATTATTCCTCCATCATCAAATATCAGACAAAACATAGAGCATATATGGTCCAATGTCTATTATAATTTTGTCTTTGCCATTTTAACACTTGATTTTAGTAATCAAACTCATTTGTTAGCTTTAAATTGATTCTTATTTTAAATGACAAAAGATAATGATCAAAATTATTCTAATAAACTTTATTTTGAATACATCAAAATAAATAGTTCCTTTTAAGCTTAAAAACATTCAAAACCTTAAAATACTCATTCTTGAATGAAGAAGGTTCACATTTAGAGGAATATTTCATAAATGCTACAAGGATCGATTGAAAGGGTTAAAAGATCGATCCTTTTAAGATAGAAGCAAAAAGAATCTCAACTAAAGCTACAAGGATAAATCCCAAGGGTTAAGAGATCAATCCATTTTGAGCAAAAGCTAAAAGATCCTTCCTGCTAGGGATTTGCCATTTGAGGTATCTATCCCCTTTCATAGAATTTTAAACTTTTAGATGCAGCATTGATCACTACCAAAAAACAACCTTTTTTTAATGGAATTTTTCTTTGGAAAAAGATTGATTTCTATTGGAAAAGCTTTTTTCCAACGGATTTCCAACGAAAAAATCCGTTGGAAATTTCGTCGGTGAAAACCTCTTCGGAAATACTTTCCGTTGGAAATCCATTGAAAATTTCCAACGAAAAATTTCATTGAAAATTCTGTTGGAAAAAACCTGATTTTTGTAAGCTATCTCATTGAATTTTCGTTGGAAATGGATTTCCAACGAAAAATTTCGTTGGAAATGGATTTCCAATGAAATTTTTCGTTGGGGAGGAAATTCCAACAGAAAATTCTGTTGGAAATGATTTTCCAACGAAATTTCATTAGAAATTGTTTCGCTTTCAAAATAATTGTATTTGTCATCTTTTAACATTTTACAGACATTGATTTTTGTTCTCCAAGCCATAATTTCTATACATCTTCCTCCATTTCAGTCATAAGGCAACAACTTTGTCCTACATTATCCGTGAGATTTGTTTTGCTTTTGAAGAGAGAATATGAAAGCACTTAATTACATTACTTTCATTCATAGCATAACCAAAATTGAGGCTGGGGTAAAGGAACTCATAAAACAGCATTGAAAATCATTAGGAGCTCGATATCCACAAAAAGGTGACCCTATTCTCCCTCACTACTCCACACAAGTAATGTTGATTTATTGTCTTTTGACTGTCGTCTCTGTGAAGTAAGCAGTTATTACCTTCAACTTTCCATTCAAAAAATTTTTCTCAACCTAAGAGTATGAACATTTGCCTTTAGCAACAAGAAAAAGATAAAATTCAACAGCAAGAACATAAAACTAGTTCACAAATTAAAGAGAGCAAGTACATTTCTAGACTACTAGATAGGATACCTCTGAAAAACATATTTTAAAAGGAAATTGGGAACAATTGATAGAAATCTCTATTGATAATAGACTTGCATATGGAGCACAAAGAAAACAGCTATTGAAAAATCAGACGAATTATTTCATAAACTGATTTTTTTCAAAACTTTGCCCATAAAAAACAACTGAAAGATCAAATTTATTACAAACCGAGGATCATGATTTGAGCAAAGAAGCTCTGGTGAACATGTCTTGTTTTCCAGTGAGCACATCAAGAATGTAAAGCCCGACCTTATAAAATACTATTCATGACATACATGTGATGATAGCAGGATTGCATGCTAGGAGAGTCCCAAAAAATTTACAAAAGTCGGTATTGTACCTAAAGGTACAACAAAGTTTATTTAATCCTCGAACTAGATCAAATAGGAATTTTAAGGTGAGATTAAGAGTTTCACAGTTCATGGATGACTTAAAATGATAATTTGGAGTTTGAGGATCAATTTGGAGTCAAATCGGAATTTTCCTTAACTAGGGGTAAAATGGTCATTTGCCACCTGGGGACAAAATGGGAATTTTAGAAAAGATTTTTTTGACCCCATTTGACTTATTAGAGTATAATTTGACTTATTGAAGTATGATTTGAGGTTTAGAAGTGAAAAATTTTAATTTCGGTATAATTTGGAGTATAGGGGTAAAATGGTAATTTTGCCACCTCAGGGGCAAAATTGTAATTTTCCACCACCAGGATATTTTTTCCAGCACATGGTCTTCCTTTGTCTTCATCTTTGACCCTTGACTAAACATGTGGTGGAGATAAAATGTTTAAATTTTTAAAATTTTAAAAACGGGCCAATGACATGATGCCATGTGTCATGCCTTTATTAATTTATTATTTTCCTTTTTAAAAGGCACAAAATCAGCCCATCTTCCACCCCATGGCCGGCCAAACCAGCAAGAAGAGAGAGAAAAAAAAAACAAAACCCTAGAGAGAGAAAATCAAAGAAAAAGTGTGAATTTTCAAGGAAATTAAGTGAAAAAGGTGAGATTTTTTCTATTAAGCTTGAGTTTTCTTATTCCCAAGCATTTCTCTTTATTTTCCATGATTAAATTACATGTTTTCATGATGAATTCAATTCTGAAAAAATGGGTTAGGAGAGAGAAAGTTGTTGGATTTATTTGATTTTAATTTATGTTAGTGTTTTTAGTTAGTTTAGCATATTTAGAAACAAAACAACAAGAAAAGAATTTATTTTCTCCCCCAACCATTAATGGCTGAATTTACCATGTAGTGAGTGAGGATGAGTTTGATTTTATTCTAGGAGAATTGGTTAAGGAATGATGAATTATGAGCCTAGAAAAATAATGGGAATTTTCGGAGCAAAAATACGAATTTTTACCCACTAGGGGTATTTTCGTAATTTGCTGTTGGGACTGATAATTTGCACCACACTGAGGGACATTAAGTTAATTTGGGTGCAATTGAGGTATAGAAACTGAAAAGAATTAAATTGGAGTTTAAACGGACCCGTTAGGAATTTAATCGGGTGATAAGACGAATTAGGCCAATACCGGGTTTAGATAGTTACCAGTGCATTTTTGCATTCCATATCATGCATTGGTAGTCTAAATTAGTTTAATTTTGATTTAGTACCAACTTGGTGAAACTCTCGATTTTGTACTGTGTCAAGGTGGTGAGTCCTCCGATAAAGGCAAGGAAATTGCATCCGAGGACCAGTAGACAGAGTGCTTCGAAAGTCTGCATTCTAGACATTGTGAGTAAACTTACTGTCATTTTAATTATCTAGGGTGGTTTTTAGATGCTTTCATGAATTCTATGGAAAAAGGAATTTAAAAAGATAAATTTTCATGTTTTATGAATAAATGAGTTTCAATGAAATTAAATTATAAATTGTTTTGAAATTAATAGTGATTTTGAAAAATAGAGTACACGGAGACTGTTAATTGTGGCAATTTGATTGTTTAAATTAACTGGCTTATGATAAATCGAGCATGATTGGCTAGTTGGCAATTGTATTGAAATGCGAATTGTTTGGTTACCTTGAAAAACTACGAATTACAAAATTGCCATATCATGTTATTGAGTTTTATTATATGGTGGATTATATATTAATTAATCACTGCAGTAGGGGGTTTCTGTGGACCAGCCTTTTAGAGGGGCACGGTAAACCCCATTATATTCTTACCTCGAACGGAGAGGCGCGTAGGGTATCTCCTGGGGTAAAGTTTAGGGTTCACTTCACGCTAAACCACCACGTGAGGGGGAACTCAGCCAACGCCAAGGAACGGCTATGTTTTCAAAACAAAAACATGATTTATGTGAAATGTGAATTTTAATAGCCTTGGCGGTCTCGGTAGGATGCCTCGGCCAAGGTGTCCCCGAGAATGGATTTATGGCACAAGCCTAGATTTTTATGAGATTCATAAGCCTTTTTACGTATTTTGAACGAGATGTGTTCTAATTGTATAACCCAGTTTATGATGATTTACTTTATTGTCTCCATGTACTCAACTCTAGATGTTTATGATGATGTTTGTTTACTCATTGGGATTTTATAATCTCACCACCCTCCTTTCCACCCATTTCAGGTTCAGTATAGACTGTAGATAGCTGATCTCATCGAGGACTACAGTGGGATCTGCATTTTCCAAACCGTAGGTTCACAGTCCTCTTTACTTTTGTTTATTCGGGGGCACTCTTGTTATTGTAAATTAAATTAAATATTTTGGCTTACTGTATTTAAGTATGTATAAATTTATTTAGCTTTTACGCTATAAAAATTATTCACGTATAACTCTATAAATATTGTTTTATAAGAAAATAGAATATTTTACTTAATATTTCTTTTATTTTCTTATTATATTCAAATAACCATAATTTCGTTTTAAATGAAGATTTTAGACTTTTAACTCATTTTGAATTTGAATTGTGTGTTTTGTACTTGTATATATTACGTTTTAGCCAGTTTTTAAATTTTTGAGAAAAATGACCCAAATACCTTGTGAGACGAAAAATTAATATTTTATTTGTTTAAAGTTTGGAAACAACTTAAAATCTTTTAGAACCACGATATTTGACAATGGTTGCTCACAAGGAAACAGAGAAACTGATAGTAAAGCCTTGGGGGGTTTCGGGTTGACATTCCGGGCAATAAGTGTCTACCGGGCACCGCGGCGGTTGTCACGAGCTCAAAGGGAGTACCGGATCGTGACAACAAAGAATCTCTATATCTTACATTAAAAATAGTGTTTTAAGTGCAAAAATATACTCCTGTGGTGATACCTACTAAGTATCTATATCAGCAAAGTTCACTGATGAATAAAATTCAAAGATTACCTCTAATGACCAAGGAGGCTGTGCAGACAGAGATAATTCTGCCAATTGGTTGAGATCTACATTTTTAGGGAGAAACATGACAATTCTGCCAATTGGTTGAGATCTACATTTCTAAGGAGAAACATGACAATTCTGCAAGCAATTTTCTTTGCAACATCAAACAAGAAATATCTACAGGAGTACAATTGGAATGAAATTAAGACAACTCTTAAGAGGTACCAATAGCAAAACTTAAATATTAGCTTTACGCAAAACGTTTTGGTAGCACAAAAAGGAGTACCCATCACGTGGCCTAAGCATTGTCTTGAGGTCATATATCTTTACTTTAGTGTAATCCGGACCACCCCAAGGAGGTGATAAGAAGACAATGTCTGCCTACAGCACTAGAAATATTGATGTAAAAGACATTAGAATAAAGCTAAATAGAAAGAAACAAATACATGAAAAAGATTTATATGTTTTTTCCTAGATTTCAGCATCAATCATTAAGAAGCAATAACAAGAACTAAAAATCAAATCAGCCACAAAAAAAAATGTGTAACTACTAGCAGCTGGAACCACAATCCACAACAATAAAAAATCCTAGCTTTCTACCAACGATACTGTTAAACCCACAATAGAAAAGGAAATCATAGAACAATCAAAAATCACAACCAAACAACAACCAAAACATACCAAAAAAAAAAGCCAGATTTGAAAGCTTCTGCACGCCGGCGGTAGGGAGAGAATAAAATGAGGTTTTTGGGTAGCCAGCCAGCAAAGGACAAAGGAAAGGTGCAGTCGTTGGTCAGAGTAATGGAGAAAGGGAGAAAGGGAGAAAGGGTGTGGCGCCAGTTGGAAAGGAGCTCGATTTGGGTGTTGCGTCGATTCTGCTCGCTGGTCGAAAGAAAGAGAGACAGAGAGGCTGAAATTTTCATAAATAAGGCATAGAAAGGGTTGCGGCTAAAAAGAGAAAAAGAGAGTAAAAAATGAGAAAGGAAGGGGAAAAAAGAGCTTAAATACTTAGGGTTAGAGTATTCAAAATGACACCGTTTTGAAGACTCTTAAGTGGCCATTGAAGCACCAAAACGGTGAGTTTTGACAGTAGCAGTTTGGGCCTCTAGAAGCCGATCCGATACAGCATATTTGGGCTTTTTGTGGGTTTTTGAGCTGGGCCAATTTTAGCCCAAAAAGGCATAACCTCTCTCCTTGATTTGGGCTTGTTTTAATTAGTTTTGGGTTTAAACCATTTTGCTTAAATAAAATATATATTTTTAGTTTCATTTTATTCCAGGGAAAAGTTGTATATTTAAATATATAAGTTTACTTTAGTATTAGAAAATCAAAATAAACAAAAAAAAAGAAAAGGAAGAAATATTTATACTGTAAATATATTTAGATACTCGTAAATATAATAAATAATCTTATGCACCAAAGAAGAGCTTATATAGGCTCACGAAATTAACAAAACATGCGGTTTATGTCACTCACAACTGGCGAGTCATTTTTAATAATGTTAAGTTGGGGAGTTTTTAAATTAGTTTGGGTGGGTGGTACACTTAGTTAAAGTCTAATTCATTTTTCATCTGGACACAGGTTCAAGTTGTCATGACCCGAAACTCCCCATCGAGCCCGTGACAACCTCCGCGAGGCCTCGACAGACATTCTTCACCCCGAATACTGATCGAAACCCCGCAAGGCTTAGCATCAACTTCTGCATCTCCCTAGTGAGCAACAATTATTAAATCTCGCATTTTAAAAAATCATAAGTCATTTTCAAATAAGAACAATAAAATATTATTTTCTGGCTCATAGGGGCATTTTCGTAATTTTTGGTCAAAAATCCCAAAACTTGCTAAAAATGTAGTAGGTAAGCAGAAAATATATATTTAATGATTTAAAAACAAAATAAGTATCTAAAACGTTCATTTGAAAGCAAATTGTTAACAACTAGTACTATTCAAAAATAATCAATAAAATATTCTATTTTCTCATAAAATAAATTTTTATAAGAAATTATTTAGTAAATTAATTTTTCGTGAAAGTAAAGTAAAAATTGTATGAATAGAAATACAGATAACCAAAATATAAGTTTTGATCTGCAATGACACGTGGGCTCCAATTGACCAAGAGGATGTAAGACTGTGAACTCTTACTTTCTATAATGCAGTTCCGAGCTTAGTTCTCGTCCTACTCGACTATCTACAAACTGTCCTGAGCCTGAAAAATGTATAGGAAGAAGGGGTGAGATTTTATAATCCCAGTGAGTAAACAGATACCATCTAAAGTATCTAAAGCCGAGTAAATGGAGACAATTAAAATAAGTCATCATACCGTAATTTCATTACCTTTCAGTTCATTTCAACCAAATAAAATCAATCCATATAAATCGAGTAATCAACTTGGCTTATGAATTTCTTAAAACTTTGGCTCGTGCCAAAACTCATACTCGGTGATACCTTGCGCAGGGCATCTAACCGAGTCCGCCAAGGCTGTTAAAATTTTGTATACACTTAAAATATATTTTTGTTTGAGAAAAATACAGCCGTTCCTTGGCGTTGGCTGAGTTCCCCTTCACGTGGTGGTTTGGCGTGAAGTGAACCCTAAGCTTTACCCCAGGAGATACCCTACGCGCCTCTCCGTTCGAGGTAATAATATAATGGAGTTTACCGTGCCCCTCTAATAGGCTGGTCCACGGAACCCCCTCTGCAGTAAATAATTAATATATAATCCACCAATCAATAAAATTCATTCTAGCATGACATGGCAATTTATCGCAACCTAGCCTCTCAAGGCTGAATACACAGTATAAATAATTCTAACACCAAAATCAGTTTAGCCATTCATGCTCATTTATTGTCATAAGCCATTCAATTCAAAACCATAAATTTGCAACACAAACTAGCAGTCTCCAATTACTCTATTTTCAAAACCAATATTCGATTTTCCAGAAAATTTATAAAATCATTTTATAAAATCACAATTTCTCTTAAAACATAGCAATTTACCATTTAAACCCATTTTTCATAAAATCACACAGTTGTATAAAACTACTCTAGATAATTAAGACGATAATAAGTTTACTCACAGTATTAGGAGTAGAAATACTCCTATCTTCCGCCCTCGGGTGCAGTCTCTTACCCGAAACAATTGACTCACCACCTATCCATAATCCATGACACAAAATTCAATAAATTGTGTCAATTTATCATAAATTATTTCAGGCTCTTATCCATGCGTATGCACTAGATAGGATTTGAAATGTCTAGACAATCGCTTAATTGCGGTGTCCGACCTAACTCGCCTATACACGGTGTAAATTCCTAAAATCCCCAATTCGACTCCAATTCCATCCATTTCAATTTCAATTATCCAATTATATCCACAATACCTCAATGACTGTGAATTTGGTCCAATTTATCAGTCCGGACTATAAATTACGCTTTTACCCCTAGTGGGTAAAAATTTCAATTTATTGCACCGAAAATTCCCATTTAATTTCCAACCTCATAATTCATCATTTTTCCACCCAATTCTCTTAAAATAAAGTCAACCTCATCCTCACATACCATTGGCTAGATTCGGCCTAGGGAAATTCATGGAGAAGATAAATATTTTTCTTGTTGTTTTACTCATAAACATGCTAAACTAACACTAAACACTAACATAGCTCAAAATCAAATTTATCTAACAACTTTCTCTCTCTAAACCCATATGACCAGAATTCAAATCATCCTCAAATCACATGATTCAACCATGAAAAATGATGGAAAATGCATGGGAAAGGTAAAGCACAAGACAAATTTAAGAAATGTTACCTTTTTTCACTTGATTTTTGAATTTCCACCTATTTTCCCTTTAAATTTCTTAGCTAGGGTTTTATTTTCTCCTTTCTCTCTCTTGTTTCTTGCTTGGCCGAATGTTGAAGAAGAAGAATGGGTGGGCTGATTTTTTTATGCCTTTTTTATTGTTTAATGAAATAATATTATTTTATTCATATTTTAAATATTTTATTAATTCATTTTTTTTTCTAGCCATCCATTTGTCCTACTTTTTCCACCATGCATTCCCTTTGACTTATCCAAGTCTTAAGTGAAATTTCCAGATTTTTCCAAAGTTTTGGTGGAGCAAATTCTTCAAAATTACACTTTTGCCCCCGAACTTTTCAAAAATTACATTTTTGCCCCAAAAATTGAAAATTTGCCATAATGCATAATTTGCACTCCTCATACTCATTTCACACTCCAAATAATTAAATTTGATCAAAATCCTTTCAAAAATTAAATTTTTGATTTCGAATGGTAAAATTACCATTTTACCCTTTTACTCCAAATTATACCGAAATTAAAATTTTTCACTTCTAAACCTCAAATCTTACTCCAATAAGTCAAATGGGGCCAAAAATCTTTTCTAAAAATTTCCATTTTGTCCCCAGGTGGCAAATGACCATTTTGCCCCTAGATAGCGAAAATTCCAGTTTGACTCCAAATTGATCCTCGAACTCCGAATCACCATATTAACCCATTCTGGGACTTTAAAATTCTTAATTTCATTGTAAATTCTCTATTTGATCTAGTTCGAGGCTTAAATCAACTTTATTGTACCTCTAGGTACAATACCGACTTTTGTAAATTTTTCAAGACTCTCTTAGCATGTAAACATGCTATCCACCACATGTATGTCATCACAAATATTTCTGTAGAGTCGGGCTTGTCATCTTCTCCCCCACTTGGATCAACCATATGATCCTCCTTCTTGATTGACTTCGACATCCGGCTAAATATTAATATTTTAATATTATTTTATTAATAAAATATTATTTTATTCTAAAAATTTTATCTTGTCTCCTTGGTACCCAAAATACCTTATTATGCCTCACTTGACTTCCAAATCGCCTTTTATCTCACAAATTCTCCTCCGATAAAATTATTATTATTTTATTATTATTTTCTCACTTGCGAAACATTTTATCCTAAACTACTCCTTTCGTCTTTTATCACTTCTAAACATTTTAATTGACCTCAATTTGCATTCGATCAACTTTATTTATCACCATATCAAAGTATGGGGTATTTCAATCTCCCCCACTTAAATAGAATTCGTCCTCGAATTCCCGTCGATGTTGCGTTATCAATCTCCTTCTATGATCCTACTCCTTGTTCCTTCTATAGGGACATTCAATTTATTTCCCTCGTTCACCTTCAGTTCAATTAAATGCTTTATTTACGGCAATTATCATCCTTTGGAATCGGATCAGTAATACTTTTCACAACCATGATCTCTTATATCTAGACACTAAGCATGCCTTTATCACCATTATTACATTTGAACCATAACTTCATCTCAATTATACCGATTTCGATCACATATCATACTTACTTATGTATACCTATTCATCGTTTTATTAATTTGCTCCATACCAATTTTCTCAACCTTGATTCATCCATCTTATACTGGTCCAAACCCTTCCTTTAATGGAGTTCCATTAAAAACTTAAACAATTCAAGGTTTACTTTCAAAGTCATTCATAACTTTAATCGTTCATTACATGTCTGTTAACACTTTAGCTCACTAACCTCTCTGGACACTATTTCAAAATCTCCCAATTACCGAGAACCATTCTTCACTTCAGTTAGTAAAATTATCAATTTCATATATACATATATACATGCATTTTCAAATGTCAACCTCTCTCTTTATATATAGGAATCCATGTGTTCACATGCCTTGGACTACATTCCCCCATTATTCATCCGTATCCCAATCCTAGTTTCAATATAATAATTCTTATAGTGCATGTCAACCTTCTTATTATACTTGTGTATAACTTCATATCATTCATATCATTTCCAACCATATGTTTGAGTTTCCTTATACTATATATCATTCATCACAATGTCATCTCCATTGAATTATAATCTATTATGCGTGTATGCTTTATAATCCTATTGATGCCTCAAAGATTTATCTCAACTTGATCATTGCATCTCATGCAATACCACAATTCCTAAGAGTCATCCTTTTGTCCTTAATCATCTTTCATGCCTCTATATTACCTTGTATCTTTCTTGCATTACGATATTGATTTGTCACTTAAGACTCGAACCCATTTGAATCATGTATGCCTTAAGCATTTTCGAATTCCAATTTCCATAATATATTAGGAAAGTTTCATTATCTGACTTCATTTTCAAGGTCAACTTCTATCATCCTTTGTTCCACTCCTTCATATGAACATAACATCATTCTTCCTTAACTAATTTATAAATTGTACTTGAAATTGTAAAACTTAAAACTAGATTCTCCTCAAGTATTTTTCAATATTAATACTAATATCACTCTCAGCTTACAGCTTCCTTTTTATAATCACATAACTTAGTGCTTGCTTTAACGAGATCCAGAGCAAAACTTCTCTTGAGTATTTCCTTGGGAATATCTATCTTAAACTTATGTCTCACAGCATGTGATCCCTTAACTTGTGATTTAGCCGTTAGGCTTCTCAGCAAGTTTTAAAAATTTTACGTTTCATACTTGCTGTGTATGATTAGAATCTCTTCTCAAAGATGTTTATGTATTCCTAAAACACTTAATCTTAAAGATATATAAATACGTACTCATCCATTCAATCCCTAACTCATCTTCATAGGTTTCTAGGGTGTCACACAATTAGCCTCATGTTGTTCCTAACTCTTGTCATTTTACTGTATCAAAACAGATATTACAAATTCTCGTAATGATATTCTATATAAACTGATTTTCTATACCAGTCTCGTAATTCTTCCTTCACACTTTCATTATTTGGTATCTCATCTCAATATAGTCATCTCAAGAATCTTTCAATTTTTTTTTTTTTTTATATACCCATATACAACGCAATAAAGAAGTTTTTCAATTCATTTGGGTAAACATTCTCCAGAATATTTAAGACTCCCAGATAACAAAACACAATGACCAACAACCAAAATTCAATTTGTAAGCTCATTATCGTGTCACTCCCATCTTACTCATGCATCATAGGCGTGAGGTATTCGGAGCATTATAACGTTGAACAGTCAATGTTGAAGCACTGTAGCTATTAGAAATTTTCTCATCAAAGCTATTTGTCTGCATTCAAAGTCACCACATCAATCATTCTCAACCAGTGGTTTCCCTTTTAGATATATATCATGAGTTCCATAAGTATAGGTACCTTCTATTTTCTTGTCATACACACTAAGCCAGATTAATACTTTCATCTCATGTCATCTTTTGACTTTTATCAACATTCATAAAATTCCACCTCAAAACATCCTTTCCATACAGTGTAATAAATTCATGATACATATACCACTCCACACATAAGTTGCTTACTATCTACAACTTTCCTCAAATTTATTGTCATCCCTATCCAATTATCTTCTTTGTCTTATACTCCAATAATCTTATTGACTTTCGGTATAATTAACTACGAAAATAGCCCAGCTTCCTCCTCACTTTATTCTCACAATCCTTACTGAATCAAAATTTTATATTCCCCATATTCCATAATTTAACTTCATTGGGTTATATTTGTGCCCAACTATTACCTCATAGTGTCATAACATCACTGAATAATCCCCTTCATGCTTAAATTACAATCATTAACGTAATCACATTATCCATTCCGAATGTCATTTATAACCTTATTGCTTCCTTCTATAACCTTCCTCAATAATTATATTACCAATTTATCTCTATCATACTAAAGATTCCCATATACCTTCAGTTACTTAAACAACCATTTTATAATACATTCTAGTCCTATACTTTAAAAGCCAAACTATTTTTACTTCTTTGTATAGATAATTATTATCTCTTTTACACAACATCTACTTAGAGTTAAGGTAGTGTAAAATCCTACGAAAATATTACATGTCCTTGGGATCATCATCTTAATCTGATCTTATCGGAAGATTCTACTCCGAGTCCTCCTAAAGATCCTCTTCTGGGTTTTCCTCCTCTTGAGATTTTTTTCCTTTGCTCCTCAATCCAAGCTTGTTGTATTCTCCTATACTCTTCATCACTCACGGGTGCAGCATTTCTTCCACAACCGGGAGGAAAATGTCGTACACTTGACACTTTTCTAAGGGGTCTACTTGCCACTGTTATTTTCTCCTTATCCTTTTCTGGTTGTCCCCTTACATTTCTCCCACAGCCTGGTGGAAAGTGTCGGACTACTCTCACACTCTTCCTAGAACGAATACCTCCTTCGGCTATCCTTAATTTTCCCTTTCTTTAGTATATTCCTTAGATTCTCTCAAAAGGGAACCTCTTATGCTTACATTAATATTATTACTATCTGCACTTTTTGGACTACTCGGTTCGGGCTGCCATCGGCTCCTAACAGTAGAATCTAGAGATCCCTCACTAATACTATGAGAGGCGTCGGGACTACCGTCTCTCCTAGATATGGTGTGTATGTCACCAGTGCACCTCAAAACCTATATGCAATCAAATAGTAATTGTTTAATTATTTATGCATCTCAAAAGTAGGTAGATTTCTATATGTAGATGCATACATTCTATTCAATCTAACCTAACTTAACTTAACTTAACTTAACTTAACTTAACTGGACTTGGGGCCACGCAGTGTCAGTGTAGATTTCTTAAAACAACCTTAAAATCAAAAACTTTAAAATCCAAAGCTTTAAAATCAAAATATCTGATCTTTAAACCATGCTCTGATACCAATCTAAATTGTCACGACCCGGAACTCCCCATCGAGCCCGTGACAACCGTCGCGAAGCCTCGACAAACATTCTTCACCCCGAATGTCGATCGAAACCTCGCAAGGCTCTCGTATCAGCTTTCGCACTTCCCCGGTGAGCAATAGTTATCAAATAATCAAAATACGAAGGATTACAAATCATTTCCAAATCATAACATAACATTTTTTTTTTTTTTTCTCACAGGGGCATTTTCGTCATTTTTATCGAAAACCTCGAAACTTGCTAAAAATGTAGTAGGTAAGCCGAAAATATATATTTAATGATTAAAAAAAATTAAGTATCTAAAACGTTCATTTGAAGTGAAAATTTGACCATTTGAATATGATAAAAATATTCAATAAAATAAACTATTTTCTTGTAAAATAATTTTCATAAAACTATCGGTACATAATTCTTATAGCGTAAAAGATAATTATATTCATATATACTATAAAGCAAATAACCAAAGCATAAAATTTCTTTTACAGTGACACGTGGGCCCATATCTATCCAAAATGCATCGGAAGCTGGAAACCTACAGCTTTTACCGATTCGAGTCCAAATGAAGGTCCTTGTTCAAGTCAGCTAACTACGAAATTCCCTGAGCCTGAAATGTGAGGAAATGAGGGTGGTGAGATTATAAAATCCCAGTGAGTAAACAGATACCATCTAAACTATCTAAAGTCGAGTAAATGGAGACAATTAAAATAAATCATCATACTGTAATTTCATTACCATTCAACTCATTTCAACCAAATAAAATCAATCCATAAAAATCGAGTAATCAACTTGGCTTATGAATTTCTTAAAACTTTGGCTCGTGCCAAAACTCATACTCGGTGATACCTTGCGCAGGGCATCTAACCGAGTCCGCCAAGGCTGTTAAAATTTTGTATACACTTAAAATATATTTTTGTTTGAGAAAAATACAGCCGTTCCTTGGCGTTGGCTGAGTTCCCCTTCACGTGGTGGTTTGGCGTGAAGTGAACCCTAAGCTTTACCCCAGGAGATACCCTACGCGCCTCTCCGTTCGAGGTAATAATATAATGGAGTTTACCGTGCCCCTCTAATAGGCTGGTCCACGGAACCCCCTCTGCAGTAAATAATTAATATATAATCCACCAATCAATAAAATTCATTCTAGCATGACATGGCAATTTATCGCAACCTAGCCTCTCAAGGCTGAATACACAGTATAAATAATTCTAACACCAAAATCAGTTTAGCCATTCATGCTCATTTATTGTCATAAGCCATTCAATTCAAAACCATAAATTTGCAACACAAACTAGCAGTCTCCAATTACTCTATTTTCAAAACCAATATTCGATTTTCCAGAAAATTTATAAAATCATTTTATAAAATCACAATTTCTCTTAAAACATAGCAATTTACCATTTAAACCCATTTTTCATAAAATCACACAGTTGTATAAAACTACTCTAGATAATTAAGACGATAATAAGTTTACTCACAGTATTAGGAGTAGAAATACTCCTATCTTCCGCCCTCGGGTGCAGTCTCTTACCCGAAACAATTGACTCACCACCTATCCATAATCCATGACACAAAATTCAATAAATTGTGTCAATTTATCATAAATTATTTCAGGCTCTTATCCATGCGTATGCACTAGATAGGATTTGAAATGTCTAGACAATCGCTTAATTGCGGTGTCCGACCTAACTCGCCTATACACGGTGTAAATTCCTAAAATCCCCAATTCGACTCCAATTCCATCCATTTCAATTTCAATTATCCAATTATATCCACAATACCTCAATGACTGTGAATTTGGTCCAATTTATCAGTCCGGACTATAAATTACGCTTTTACCCCTAGTGGGTAAAAATTTCAATTTATTGCACCGAAAATTCCCATTTAATTTCCAACCTCATAATTCATCATTTTTCCACCCAATTCTCTTAAAATAAAGTCAACCTCATCCTCACATACCATTGGCTAGATTCGGCCTAGGGAAATTCATGGAGAAGATAAATATTTTTCTTGTTGTTTTACTCATAAACATGCTAAACTAACACTAAACACTAACATAGCTCAAAATCAAATTTATCTAACAACTTTCTCTCTCTAAACCCATATGACCAGAATTCAAATCATCCTCAAATCACATGATTCAACCATGAAAAATGATGGAAAATGCATGGGAAAGGTAAAGCACAAGACAAATTTAAGAAATGTTACCTTTTTTCACTTGATTTTTGAATTTCCACCTATTTTCCCTTTAAATTTCTTAGCTAGGGTTTTATTTTCTCCTTTCTCTCTCTTGTTTCTTGCTTGGCCGAATGTTGAAGAAGAAGAATGGGTGGGCTGATTTTTTTATGCCTTTTTTATTGTTTAATGAAATAATATTATTTTATTCATATTTTAAATATTTTATTAATTCATTTTTTTTTCTAGCCATCCATTTGTCCTACTTTTTCCACCATGCATTCCCTTTGACTTATCCAAGTCTTAAGTGAAATTTCCAGATTTTTCCAAAGTTTTGGTGGAGCAAATTTTTCAAAATTACACTTTTGCCCTTGAACTTTTCAAAAATTACATTTTTGCCCCAAAAATTGAAAATTTGCCATAATGCATAATTTTCACTCCTCATACTCATTTCACACTCCAAATAATTAAATTTGATCAAAATCCTTTCAAAAATTAAATTTTCGATTTCGGATGGCAAAATTACCATTTTACCCTTTTACTCCAAATTATACCGAAATTAAAATTTTTCACTTCTAAACTTCAAATCTTACTCCAATAAGTCAAATGGGGCCAAAAATCTTTTCTAAAAATTTTCATTTTGTCCCCAAGTGGTAAATGACCATTTTGCCCCTAGATAGCGAAAATTCCAATTTGACTCCAAATTGATCCTCAAACTCCGAATCACCATATTAAACCATTCTGGGACTTTAAAATTCTTAATTTCATTGTAAATTTTTGATTTGATCTAGTTCGAGGCTTAAATCAATTTTATTGTACCTTTAGGTACAATACCGACTTTTGTAAATTTTTCAAGACTCTCCTAGCATGCAAACATGCTATCCATCACATGTATGTCATGATAAATATTTTTATAGAGTTGGGCTTGTCATCTTCTCCCCCACTTGGATCAACCATATGATCCTTCTTCTTCATTGACTTCGACATCAAGCTAAATATTAATATTTTAATATTATTTTATTTATAAAATATTATTTTATTCTAGAAATTTTAACTTGTCTCCTTGGTACCGAAAATATCTTATTATGCCTCACTTGACTTCCAAATCGCCTTTTATCTCACAAATTCTCCTTCGATAAAATTATTATTATTTTATTGTTATTTTTTTCACTTGCGAAATATTTTATCCTAAACTATTCCTTTCGTCTCTTATCACTTTTAAACATTTTAATTGACCTCAATTTGTATTCGATCAACTTTATTTATCACCATATCAAAGTATGGGGTATTTCACGGAATGTCAATCGAAACCTCGCAAGGCTTTTACATCAGTTTTACATCTCCCCTGTGGGCAACAGTTATTAAATACCATGTTTTAAAGAAATATAGACCAATTTCAAATCAAAAATAATCAAAAAGTAATTTCTACTATACATGGGTATTTTGGTCATTTTATCCAAAATTTTTGAACCCTGGTAAAAATATGATATATGAGTAATAAGCATCCATTTCATGTCTAAAAATAAGTTTCGCTGTCTAATTCATCAATTTAAAGTGAAATTATAGCTATTCAAATTAAATAAAATATTCTATTTTCTTATAAAACAATATTTATAGAACTCTGCGTAAATAATTTTTGTAGCATAAAAGCAAAATAAATTCATACATACAGTGGCACACTCAGCCAAGTATACAAAATATTCTACAATGACATGTGGGTCCCCAAAATAAATATATATGTACAAGACTATAGACCTGCGATTTCTAAGGGTGCAAACCCAAAAGCAAACCCTTGACATAATCAGCGGTCTACAAACTGCCCTGAGCTTGAAATGGGTGAAAATAAGGGGTGAGTTTTTATAAACCCAGTGAGTAAGCAAATTCATCTAAAACATCTAAAGCCGAGTAAATGGAGACAATTTAAAATATCTAATCATAATATGATTCATAACATCAAATCTCATTTCAACCCATGTAAATCAATTTCATTTCATCAAAATCAACAAGGCTTATGATTCTCTTAAAACTTGACTCATGCCAAAAACTTGCACTTGGTGACACCTTGCGTCGAGGCATCCAACTGAGTCCGCCAAGGCTGTTAAAATAACATATGAGTATAAAACTCATTTTTCTTTTACATTTAAAAGCACAGTCATTTCTTGGCGTTGGCTAAGTTTCACCCTCACGTGGTGGTTCGGTGTGAGGTGAACTCTAACTTTACCTTAAGAGATACCTTCCGCGCCTCTCGTACCAAGGTAAAATATAACTGGGTTTACCGTGCCCCTCTAATAGGCTAGTCTACTGAAACCCGCCCACTGCAGTAAGCTAATCAAATAACCCACCAATTCAATAAAATTTTTGACAACATGATATGGTTAATATAATATTACCAGCCTATCAAGGCAAAGCAAAATAGTTCATATATTCCAACAAACACAAATCCAGCCATGCTTGCCATCACATTGTCATAAGCCATCAATTCAAACCATATGTCAAAACATATATATAACACAAGTATACAGTCTCCACTTACTCAATTTCCAAAACCAGTATTCAATTTCAAAACAAGTTATAAATCTTATTTTGTTTAATCAACACTTCAATTATAAAACATAATAGTTTGCAATTTAAATTCATTTTTCTTTAAAACATAAAAATGAGTATAAACTACTTTATATAGTTAAGATGAAAGTCTGATTACTCACAATAGCAGGAGTTTGGAGTACTCTTATTTTTGGTTCTCGGGTACAATATTTTTACCCTTATCAAAGGGCTCACCACCTATACATAATACACGATACGCAATTCAATATATTTGTGCCAAACTGTTATAAAACTATTCCAGGCTCTATATGAATGCATGACATTGAATGAGAATTGTCCGAATAATCACTTAAAGACGGTGTTCTACGTGGGTTCAATTGTGATCGGAATGAATTTGTATTCGACTTAATTCAAATTATACACCATTTATTTAACCAAAACATCCGATTCAACTCCAAATATATTCATTACACTCCCAATAATCTAATACACCAAAACATTACAATGAACTTGATTTTTGACTAACTTCACCATTTTTCGAAATTCATTCCGATTTCGAACTAACATACTAATCAAGGTCTACACAGTCTCGTAAATCCATATATATCATTAGGAATCAAATCCAAGTCCATTTACTATGATTTTCTCATTTTCCATCAAGCTATTTTCTAAACTATATTTTTTAATAACCGATTTCGATATCCAACACCATAATTCATCAATTCCTAGCTAAATAATATGAAATACAACCAAATCCATCATCAACATGTCCTATAGAAAATTCAGCCAAATGAGGGTGGTTGAAGAACATGTGATTTTCTTGCTTGTTTTTCCTTCCAAACATCACAAAATGACTAAAAACACTAGGATATTATGAAATCTAGCAAAATTCATCACCAAAACTTCTCTCTCTAGATTTGGCCAGCAAAGGTTCCCTCTTGAAAACTTGAATTTCAGCCATGGAGAATGAAAAAGAATGCATGGGAAAGGTAGATCACAAGCTAAAATTAAAAAATCTTACCTTTACTTGCTTGATTCCTTGAAATCCAACAATTTCTCTTGAATTTTTCCTTCCTAGGGTTTGTTCTTCTCTTTTTCTCTTTGTTCCCTTGCTTGGCCCCCATAAGAGTGAAATGGGAGAAGCTTAAGTCGGTTTATAAAGGAAAATCATAAAAATATTAAAGCTTGACACATGTCACCACTTGATTGGTCCATGATTAAAAACTTAACCATTAAGCAATTTCTCACCACCACATGTAATCCCATAATTATCCAGAGCATAAAGTGATAATAGGTGAAATTCATGGGCTTGACAAGTGTCATGGTGGTATAAAATTTTAATTACGTCCTCATGGACACGTGAAATGACCGTTTTGCCCTTATACTCGAAAAATATCGGAATTGAAATTTTTCACTACACAATTTCAAATTATGCTCCAAATAGTCAAACTTGATCAAAAATCTCCTCCAACATTCCAATTTTGCCCTTGGGTGGCAAAATAATCATTTTGCCCCTACGTTATGAAAATTCTCGAATTAACTCCAAATCAATCCTCGAATTTCGAATCATCATATTAAGACATTCTAAGATTAAATAACTCTCAAATACATCGTAAAATCGTTATTTGGCCTAGTTCGAGGCTTTAATCAACTTAATTGTACCACTAGGTACAATACCGACTTTTTACGATTTTTCAATACATTCACTTATGCATACATTCTATCAAGCACATGAATGACATGACAAGTATATCATAGAGTAGGGCTTGACAAGAAAAATAGAAAAAAGCTATTTGTCCAAGCAAATGATATTATAAGTATTTTGTATTGATTATAGTTGAAAAAGGAAGCATAAATAGTTAAAAAGAAAAAAAGTATAAAATTAATGTAATTAAATAACAATTTTTTCTTAAATAAAATTAACTTAAAGTTGCCTTTAACTAGTTAAGATTTTCAACACTTTTTCGTTGAAAATCTTGTTTTAAGTGATTTCTAAGATTGACTTATCAAATGTATTGAAAAGATTAAACTATTGAAAATTTTCAATGATTTATCGTATATATAAACAAATAATTTATATTAAAAATTTATAAATTTTTGTGTCTCGTGCATTGCATAAGGTCAAAGCTAGTTATTTTATAATCCATCAAGGAAGCTAGGAAATTAGGCAGAATCATATCTATAAACTGATACTGGTGTGGGTTATTACATAAGAATTCTTAAAATGAAGACGTTCATCCATAGTTCTTTTTCTCTTCCTTTTTCTTATATGTAGTTAATAAAATGGCATATATGCAAGGCCACCACAAAAGTCATATTTGTGTATAGTTTCTTACATATGCTCTATCAAACATATTTAACAATCATGCTGAAATTGCTTGTCAGCGAGAGCTCAAACCAGGTTTTGATAAGGCTCTAGTGTAGGCTAAGGGTAACGTCAGAAGTTTCTTAGTCCTTCCAACATATGCTCGTTTTGTCAAGTTATCATAATTGTTATCCTCAATCGCATCCAGGATCTTTCGATACAATAGCAAGGATGACCAAACCTGCATATTGTCCAAATGTTATTAGAACTCATAACTATTATCAAACTCACGTTAAACGTTATGAATATGTGCCTTTGGCAAGGCTTAGTGATTGGAACATGTTTCTCTTACTATAGTTCGATTTGTTCTAAACTAGTTATGATGCAAAAGAAGGTGCTAGAATTTTGTGTCTGTGTATGGTGGATGCCCAACTGTTGTTAAGGTGTATACCGGCCAGCGGCTAGCCTTGTCAAGCTGTGAAGCTCCCTCCTCAGCTAGATTGAAAAAGAACCTTGCCCTTGTAATTTGCTCTTTCATGAACTCTCTCCAGGCATCAGTTACCTTCTTGGACAGCACATCCTTGTCGCATAAACCAAACTGTGCGAGCTCATCTTGAGGAAGATAAACTCTGCCTCTCAACGCACTAACGAAAGAAAATCATAAGGGAAAAGTGAGATAAGCAGGGGATTTGACCAGGTAAACTTAAATAAAGTAGGTAGCCTATATAAAGACTTACTCTTCTCCTACATCTCGAAGAATGTTCGTCAACTGATTTCCAATGCCCAAGTAGAGTGCTGCGTTGTATATACTATGAGCAGAAACAGAGGACTCTGGTGCAATTCCCATTACTGGAACGCTCATTAGACCAACAGTTCCTGCTACATAGTAGCAGTAAAGATAAAGCTCTTGAAAATTTTTATATCGCGATTTTCTTGTATCCATTCTCATGCCCTCAATCATGTCCCTGAAAGGCTATACCATAAAAAGACACAATGCCCTAATTAGGTGGATTTTCCTTATGCTTTACGCTTAAAGTTGTACATGGCATGTTAGGCGCAATAATCATGACCAATAATTAATTTATTTCACTACATGCCAAGTATAGAGTGGCGTATAAACTTTGAATGAATTGATTCTTAAGCAAATGCTTCTGGTAGCAAACATCTTTGGTATTATGGTATACCTTGATGTCCAAGGGGAAGTTGAAAACAGTGTCGGAGAGTGCAGCATCGAACATATCATAGGGGCGTCCATCAAAGATATCCTGCAGTCTCTCTTCCCACCTTTCAAGAACAGCAGAACTCATGTAATCTGCATTTGGCCCGTCAACCAGTTCATCAGTCCTCCTGCACCAAACTGAAGAGACATATTTCAGTTCAGCCGCAAAACTAGTAACAATTTGGAATTATGGAAGAATCCCCTTCCTCCTAAGCCAAGAAAAAGCAATTACAAACTGCAAGGATAGATATGCATTTTTTAAGTTACTGCACATTCTCAAGCATTAAGATCTACATACCTTACATTCAACCCCCTTAACTATTTCCAAAATGTTGGAGTTATTCTATATCGAACGTTGTACTACTCCAGAACAAAACTCTGACATAATCAGCTGCTCTACTTTGCTTCTAAATTAAATTTTAGCTCACTAGGCAATCTGTAAATTTAGTAATCACCAGTTTCTTACCATAAATTGCCCATATGGCTTTCTGCCTCTCCTCTGTCATCAACAAGGTGCCTGCATCATATAATAAGCATCAGAAACATCAAACTCCAAGAGCGGAAATATCAAATGTCATTTTTGAAAGAAATGGAAATGAAAATATTTGAAAGATGTTCCCATTGTCAGAAACGGTTCTAAAATTTAAAGAAGCAAAGTCGAATTGAGACTCCACTTGCAAGACTTGTAGAAATTTTGGGTAACTCTTTTAAGTTGATGGAGTGAAAGGGAAATGAGGCTGGACCTAGATAGAAAGTCTTGGCATATTCTGCACAAATGTTCCTGCACTTGTTGTAAGCTTCTTCGAGGAAAGTAGGATGGAACCGCGGTTTTCTACAATTGCCTTCCTTCGCTAAGTTGTTTGGCCAAGATTGCCTTCTGACAATTTCTTGTACTTGTAAATTGGTGTGGGGAATGCCATGCTTTGTCAATCCAGGGAGGGTGATTGGTATTTTTGGAGCTGTGATCACTTCTTCTCTTGCTGTTGTAGACATGGATTTTCGAGACTGTAAGTTTCCATTGCTGGCTCCAATGCAATGTTTTGATGCCAGTGAAAATGTTATACACATCTGGCAATCCTAGCAAATATTTAGAAGGCTGAGCAGACTAGAAAGAGAGAATAAACAATAAATATTGGGATGGGAAAGATATGTAGTGAAAGAAGAAAGTTATGTAGAAATGCCTCTCTTGTTCCATTGCATAGTTTGATACATAATCTGCATAGTATCCTGGTTTCGAATCTTTTATTTCACGATCTGACTGGTCAGAAGTTTGTTCACTAGTAGTTGTTTCTTTATGATCAATTATGTTTCGAATCTTTTATTTCACGATCTGACAGGTCAGAAGTTTGTTCATTAGTAGTTGTTTCTTTATGATCAATTATCAGTAAAATAAGTACTTCCAAACAAAAAAAAAATTATCAGTAAAATAAGTAATTAAAAGGGGAGATGCAGCAAATTCACATGGCCATGTGTACTACAGTAAATCAGTTAAAATATGAGAGATCTAAGGATCATTAAAAACAGATGTTTCCCGCTTGATTTATATTTGTAGTATATTTTTAGAGAAAATTATGAGAAATAACCTTCGTAATAAGGTCACTTTAAAAATAACATTCACTATAATTTTAACTGTTTTTAGACAACTTTTGACATGACTTTACAAGAATACCCTTTAAACCATTTAATCCAAATTAAGTGGTCTCGATTTTTTTCTCCTCTTCCGCTATTTAGATAAAAATTTCAAAATAAAATCTCGATTTAGCTATCCCTCCGTACAGCTCTCTAACAACATCGGGGTATATATATCGCTGTCTAGCTCTCCAACGCCATTGGGGTATATATCTCACCGTCTAGCTCTCCAACACCATCGAGGTCTATATCGCCATCCAACTTTTGACCCCAACAACACCAACAATACCACCTTCATGTTTATATTCAACAATTTCAAACAGCAAGAATATCAATATGAACAAGCAATATGTATAGGTTTATGCTCAAAAACCATAAATGAAAAACATAAAGAATAACAATAGCCCTAAAAACATTTCTCCACATGATTCAAAATAAAATAAAAATATATTATACCTTTCTCCGCGTAATGTGAACTTCCTCTCACTGCTCAATATGTGAACTACCTTTATGTGAATAATAACCACTCCAAAATGCTTCTACCACTGCGAAAAATGCTCGAAAGTTGAACTGGCGAGGAATACTTTCGATAGAATTGCTTTTGAAGGGATGTACGGTCTGTCGATGAGAACTGAGGAGTTACATACCTTGTAAACATGCTTGACTCGTTAATAGGTTTCGGGTTGAGGCGTGAAGCTAAACAAATGGGGGTTTTATTAAGGAGCATTTTGTTCAAATTTTAATTCTCTTGGCTAAAAACAGTTAAAATTATAAAGAAGTCTATTGCCAGAAACGCTTTATGCATGGAGCCCATTTAAAAAAAAAAAAACTCATGTTTTTATACTTGTTTCTTTTCTTCTGCCAATAATTTTCAAATAGCATATTGTGATGACGCAGATCACATCTTTTCTTGGGAATATTGAGTTGGACATAGATGCTAGATTTGTCCAGACCAACCTAGTTGAGCATTGTTGGCAACCTTGTCCTTTTATGGAAACTAGATGGGAATCTTGATCTTGCTTGATACCTTGTTACACCTTTCACTTGGATTATGATGATTATGTCCTTAATGATCTGGAGTCTAGTGCACAAGGCTTATTCGCCTAGGATCCGAGCTAGACTTTTCTCTCACCAAGGCTGTCGCTTGTAGAAATTCAAAGTTTTCCACCCCACACCCCTAACCCCCCCCCCCCCCCAAAAAAAAAAAAGAGAAAAACTTAGTCTCTTCTCATGTTAACTAATCTCAGATGCATGAGTTTTATGGGAGAAGACACGCCTTATGTGTTTAGTTCAGGACCTTATATAAACCCACTTCGATAGTAAGTGGTCAAGTACTAGCTATTAAGTAAGAAAAGGGAAAAAGTTCAAATTGAAAAAGCTCAATAAACTAAATAAAACTATTGCAAAATATGTAACAAATGATGCTAAAAAAAACTATGGTGATAAGTGTAATATGTTGTTGTCATTATCTCATTTAGATTGGCTCATAAAGTACAAATAAGAGCTTTTACGCATCTCAACATAATGGTTCAGTCCATGAGCAATTATCAAATTTAGGTATGGAGTTTCTCCTTGGAATTATGCTGACCAATCCAAAGCAAATACCAAGATCAAATTATTTGCCTTTGGCTCAACCAAAATCCAATATTGAATTCCATTATAAATCCTATGGAAACCCAACCACATTGGTGAAAACAACAATGGCTGATGAAAGTGATGTGAGAACTTACAGTCGAGGCGTGGACTTCGATTATTACTTCATAGAGGAAACACATTGGAGACAACAGAAAAAATGGAAGGCTAGCTAAATGAGGACATTTTGAGAGAATGAACCGATAAAATATAATAGAAACCAAAAATAAAACAGATTCAAGTATAGGTTGATTGTGAAAGTTTACGAAAATAATGAGTAATCAACAATTGGGCTTGTTGATAATGGCATAACTGCTTCGTTACATTGGAGTGATTGTTTTATCTATTGTCTCATTTCGGGGTTTGTATATTTCTGGATCATCTTTTTTGAAACACAACATGCCTTGAGAAGCCCATCGAGAACTAGTTAGAAATTTTCCTATAAGGCACCAAAAACTCAAAAAACAATAAAAGAAGTGCATAACATCCTACTTCTGCATAAAAGATAAAATTCAATCTAGCCATCTCAAATTTCTTTTTGCCCGATGCATAAAGTTTGAACATAAAAATATCAAACATTTAATTTGAAATGAATGGAAATATTAAGTAGAGAAGCCAATTTGAATCTATTCACAACAAAATCAAGACTTAACTAGTATCTGACTAAAACAGTAGCTTAATAGTGCGTAACCTTTTAAGCTTAATTGAACCACACATGAAATTCTTGAATGACAGTGTTTGAATTATACACAATTCGTGGCATAAATTTCAATCTAATTATGAACATAAGTCACCAAAAAACACATGTGTGTGGAGAAACTCAACCAAAAGGTAATGAAAAACTAACTAGCTAACTAGAGCAGAAGAGAAAGCAAAACCAAAAATCAATTATAGTAACTTAGCAACAAAGTAAATTTCTACAGTAATAACTTATTAAACATTAGCATGTCAATCACATGCTCAGTATAATAGATCCATGTCTTTTGCTCTTCATCTTTTCTAAATAGAAACTATACTTTCTTCTTTAACGTTGGCATCCTTTCTCGTTTGCATTGTCTCTCAAGATGTATGTGAGTATTGTAAACACACATTTTGTTAAGTGATGACATTGTCGTGGTTGCAAGGCTTTAGTAAGCAATATGCAATTTGGGAACTTGTATGCACACACACAAGTTCAATTCGTCCTTGCATCACTTTATCTTGAATGAAATGGCAGTCCATTTCAATGTCTTTAGTTCATTCATGTACCACAAGATTCTTACAAAGATGAATAGTTGATTGATTATTACAGTAAAGTTTAATGGCACCTTTATGATCAAAACAAAAATCAGTTAACAAGAACTTTAACCAAATAACTTCGCAGCATGTTGATGCCATCGACCTATATTCAGCTTCTATTGGGTTGCATGCTACCATTGATTATTTCTTTGACTTCCAACTAACTAAAGAATTCCTAAGAAACACACTAAAATCTGTTACAAGTCATCTTGTATCAGGGCATCTTGCCCAATCATTATTTGTATATGCTATGATGTTTAAGTTTAAGTCTACTTTCATTTAAATTCATTGCCCAAGTAAAGCTTTCAAACATTTCAATACTCCATGTGCAGCCATTAAATGTATATGTCCCGATTTATCCATGAATTGGGATAAAACTTGCATCGTATATGCTATGTTAGGTTTTGTAAAAGTCAGATGCAATAAATTTCCAATTAGTTGCCTATATTCTATAGGATTTGATATCTTCTCTTCATCTGCAATTTTACTTAGTTTGTGATTGTAGTTAATAGGTATAGACAATGGTTTTGTTCCTAACAAACCATGCTTTTCCAACAAATCTAGTGTATATTTCCTTTAACACACCAAAATGCCTTTTGATGATCTTAACACTTCAAGTCCTAGGAAGTATTTTAATTTCCCAACATTTTTCAGTTTAAATTGTGTACTAAGATATGTTTAACATCATTTATAGCTTGTATTGATGAATTTCGAATGAAAATATCATCCACATACACCAGTAAGGCAACAAAATCTTCGTTGTTTATGACCATGGCGAATAATGAATAATTTGATTTGGATTGACTGAAACCATATTTGAGCAAAAAAGCTGTAAACTTTGAGTTCCATTGTTGAAAGGCTTACTTAAATTGATATAGTGATTTATGTAGCTTGCATACCATCTTAGAAGTCAGTAGAGACTCCCTCTTGATGACATAACCCTGAGGAAGGTCCATGTACATAATTTCATCCAATCACCATTCAAAAATGCATTATTAATATCTAATTGAGATGGAAACCAATTCTTAATTGTTGCGAGTGCTAAGAATAATCTGATAGCTATGTGCTTGGCAACTGGACTGAAAGTCTCTTAGTAATCAAAACCTTCACGTTGGTTATACCCTTTTGCAACCAAACGAGCCTTATACCTCTTTAGTGAACCATTAGTATTCATTTTGATCTTATAGACCCATTTGCACCTTATAGCACGTGCATTTGGAGACAAAGGAACCATACTCCGTGAACCATTGTTTTCGAAGGCTTCCAATTCAGTTTTCATTGCATTTCTCTATTAAGAATGTTGAATAGCTTGGTGGTAATATTATGGTTTAGGAATTTGAGAAAAAAGAAGTAGTAAAAAGTCTACGATCACTAGAAAGCTTACTATCTGATAAGTAATAAGATGTGCTATAACAGCATGAGCTCCAAAAAGAAGTTGATGACGGTAAGTTTCTAAATACTTAGGTGGTTGTTTAATTTGAGTAATTGTCCTAGGTAAAAGAGGAATAACAAGAAAAATATTAGTATGACTAAAAGCAGAAGTACTAAAAACAGGAATGTGTATATGCAAAGTAGGAGAATTTGAAGAGTTGGCAACATTAGGAACTTGTTTAGATGATCTAAACAAGTCTGAAGAATGTTGATCAGCTAATGTATTATGAGAAAAAACAAAATTATTAGTAAAGGAATCAACAATATGCAAATTCGACTTATGTATGCCAAGTGTTGTAAAAAATCCAAAATAAGTCAAAAGAAGCAGGTAGACACTCCCCTTTGTTGACATAACCCTAAAGAAGGCTCCTCCTTGTTGACATAACCTTGAGGAAGATCCATGTACACAATTTCATCCAAATCACCATTCAAAAATGCATTATTAATATCTAGTTGAGATCGAAACCAATTCTTAGCTACTGCAAGTGCTAAGAATACTTTGATAGTTTTGTGTTTGGTAACTGGGCTAAAAGTTTCTTGGTAATCAAAACCTTCACGTTGGTTATACCCTTTTACAACCATACGAGCCTTACACCTTTCTACCAAACCATTTGCATTTATTTTGATTTTACAAACTCATTTGCACCTTATAGAAAGGAACCACACTCTATGTACCATTGTTTTCCAAGGCTTCCAATTTAGTTTTCATTGCATCTCTCCATTAAGAATGTTGAACAGCTTGGTGGTAATATTGTGGTTCAGGAATTTGAGAGAAAAAAAGTCGTAAAAAGTCGTAAAAAGTCCATGGTCACTAGAAAGCTTACTATTTGATAAGTATTTAGTAATAGGATGTGTTGTAGCAGCATGAGTTTGAGACAGAAGTTGATAATGGTAAGCTTCTAAATACTTAGATGGTAGTTTAATTTGAGTACTTGTCTTAGGTAAAGGAAAAATAATAGAAGAAATATTAATAAGACAAAAAGCAGAAGTACTAAGAATAAGAATGTGTATATGCAAAGTAAGAGAATGTGAAGTGCTGGTAGCATTAGAAACTTGTTTAAATGATGTAAATGAGTCAAAAGAATGTTGGTCAGCTAATGTATTATGAGGAAGAACATAATTATCATTAAAGTACTCAAGAATATGCAAATTTGACTCGTGCATGCCAAGTGTTTGTAGAAAATCCAAAGAAGGTGCAGAAGTAGAAACAGTTTGAAAAGATAAAATATTTTCATGAAAAATCATGTTCTTTAATATAAGAATCTTGCGTGCATCAATATCATATACTTTCTAACCTTTTGTACCAGAAGGGTATCTAAGAAACACACATTTTGTAGCTCGTTGTGTAAATTTCTTTTTGTTATGTGTTAGTGTGGAAGTAAAACAAAGGCATCCAAAGCCTCTAAAGTAATCATATGAAAGAGGTTTTTGAAATAATATTTCAAAGGGTGATTTGTTTTGAAGAGTGAAAAATAGTATTCTGTTAATAATATGAACAATAGTGAGATTTGCTTTTCCCCAAACCTTAACTGGTAAGTAGAATTGAACGACAAGGACCTAGGTACCACATCAGAGTTTGATGTTGTCGTTTTATAGCACCATTCTACTAAGGTGTCTCAACACAAGAGTTTTGATGCACAATACCTTTAGAAGCATAAAAATCAGTTAAATTGAATTTTAAGCTATTATCAGATCTTATTTGCTTGATTGAAATATTGAACTAATTTAAAACCAAATTATAAAATGAAAGAAGTATAGACAAAACATCTTATTTGACTTTCATAAAAAAATCCATGTAAATCTAGAAAAGTCATCAACTATTGTAAGAAAATAGTGATGACCACCTATTGTGCTAGTTGTGTATGGCCCTTCAATATTAGCATGTAATAGCTTAAGAACAAAAGTAGTATTTTGAACATGCTTAGGAAAAGCTAATATTTTTGTTTAGTTGGAAGACATACCTCACATGCTTCACATGGTAATTCACTATTACAAGAAACTTCTAAAAATTTTTGTGAATCACCTTTATTTTATTAATAAGCAAATGACCAGGTCTAAAGTGCCATAAATTGAAACATTAAAAACAATCTGTTTTACAAGCATTGACTAAAACAATTGATGGTAATTTCACAAACTTCTCAAAACTAAATTGTGCAAGATATTATGTATCCTGGTTGTGATGCAAGAAGTGAAGTTTTGATAAAACTTAGCAACTCTAGTCACAGTCCATTTGTTGAGGTCTTGAATTACAAAGTAAGTGTTAATAAAGAATATGAAATGACTATTTGTTTTTGTGAATTGACTTATTGAAAAGAGATTGAATTTAAAAGTGATAACACATAGCACATTATGTAAGATTAATGGTGGACTTAATTGAGCAATGCTTATGTGTGAAATAGCTACTTTTGTATTGTTAGGTAATTGAACAACCAAAATGATCTTACGCACTTATGTCCATAATTTAGGAAATATGTTTTATCATGAAATTATTTGAATGACAACTAACTAGATAATAGCTAGAGTAGCTAGAAAAAATACCCGTTAAAACTAAAATAATCAAAGAAAGTTTGGTTTGCAAGGTGTTTGAAGAAATCCATTTTAACTGTTTGGTTCATCTTTTTTTATGAGTGTAAAAAGTTTTGAAATTGAGTCTTTCTGTTAGTCATCTAGGACATAGAATTGAAATCTAGGTCCACCTTCTATTCAGCTTGTATATTAACAGTTGAAACACTATTAACTGAAGTAATGCAAGATTTAATAGAATTTCTCTTCTTGAAATTATTCTTCCTTTTAGTGAACTTGAAATTTTCAAGAAAACCTATTAACTTGTAACATTTTTCCTTGAGATGTCTTTTTTTATTTTTCCATAGTGACTACACACCATTTTTGACCTTTTTTACTTCTTACCATCAATAATTGCTAACATTGCTGCAGATTCTATCAGAAACTGAGATTGCGTTAACAATTTTCTTTGTGATTCTTCTCGTAACACCAAGTTGTATGCCTTGTTCAAAGTAGGAAATAGTTTCATCAGAAAAATCTAAGATCTTAATGCAAAATATGACTCATTAAGTCCATTGAGAAACCTTAAAATAAGATCTTTTTGACATTGATTAGCAAATTTTTTGAAAGCTCCACATTCACAGTAAGGTAATAGACAGTAGTTCTTAAGTTCCTTCTATATAAAATTCAATTCAATGAAGTAGGTTTTCACTGATTTAGTTCTTTGAGTAATATTTCTCAAAGAGAATTGTAGGTTATAAACACGTGTATCATCTAGTTATGAATGTCACTGTTGTAATGTATTTCAAATTTCAAGAGCAAAATTCATAAAGAACACTATAGATGCAATTAATATAGTAATAGACTTTAAAAGCTATGCTACAATAAGATCATTGCAACATTTCCATGAGACACATGGATCATCAATCAATTTTGGCTTTTCAATTGATCCATCAAGAAAACTAGCTTTATTTCTTATGGACAATGCAAGAATGAATGAACAACTTCATTAAATATAATTTTCTAAAGTTAATTTTGGATTGATAACTACTGATCCATGGTGATCAATATGGTGCAAATAGAAAGAAGAATTAATATCCTCGATCTATGAGGTTGATCTTAGATTTGTGTTGTTTGTAGTAGAGGCACTCTAATATTAGCCATTAACTTTACTTAAGGTTCAAGAAATCTCAAGATAGAAAAGTAAAAAAAACAATTCAAGAGAAACAATTAAATTTTGTATAAGATTTGTTCCATTCTTAATGGAATTTGAAACTAAACAAGACATCTAGTATAATTGTGTAACAGAACAACAAGATTCTTAACGAGGAAAAGCAAGAATCTCAACCAAGAAAACAAAAAGACATATTCAAACAAGTGAAAAATTAAGCTATAAAAGATTGCACTGGAAGATTGCAAACTTCCCGAACATTAGCTAGCTCTTACGAAATTTGAATGTACTAGAAACCTTAACTTCCGCTCTGATACCATGAAAGTTAAGATGGGAATGCAAATGGGAAAAGAAATATTTGGGAAATTTTATTGTATCATTCAATTCTTCATATGAATGATAAAATCTCTTTTTATAGTCTGGTATACAAGCTTTTAAAGAGAAGAAAAACTAACTAACTGGAATGAAAGAGAAAGTAAAAACAAAAATAAGTTACAATAACTCAGAAACAAAGTAAATTTTTATAGTAATAAGTTATTAAACATTAGAATGCCAATCACGTGCTCATTATAACAGATCCATGTGCTTTCCACGTGCTCTTTTTTTCTCTAACTAGAAACTCTGTGTTCTTCTTTAACTTCTACATCATTTCTTATTTACATGTGTTGTGATATTAAGATGTTATTTGCTTTTATAGAGTAAATGGTTTGTCAAATATCATACAAATCTATTGATGTGATTTTGTACTAATTTTTATAGTTGTTGACTATTGTTTGTACAAATGTAAAGGTGATTTTGTCATGATTTTTAGAACATGTGAGGTGTAGTTACAGTATTGCTATGCTTTTCTTTATGATAATGCAATGGGTTATTTTGTGATAAGTGATCTGTTTCTACACTCCCTTTTAAATTGGTTATGGGAAGGTCCCATCGATCAAGTTTGATACCAAAACCTTTAAAGGTGCTGTGAGGTGGAGCTTTTGTGAAGATGTCAACTATTTGATGAGTGGAACAAATTGAGTGACAAAGGAACCTAACGCCACCTTTTTATAGACAAAGTGATAGTTAATTTCAATGTGTTTTGTTTATGCATGAAAAATAAGATTGATGGTAAGATGAAAGACTAATAAATTATCGTAGAGAAAAAATGGTGGTTTGTCCATGTTTAGGCCAAGGCCAAGGTCATGGAGAACATAAGATATCCATGTAAGCTCATGGTTATCTAATGCACGATACTCAATTTATGCATTAGTTCTAGTAACAAAGGACTACGTTTTTAGGCTCTAAGAAATACAGTTGTCACCAAGAAAAGTACAATAGCTAGTGGTGTATCGTCGAGTAAATGGACATCTTGCCCAATCTACATCAAAGTAAGCATGAAGTAATAGAGGATTGTGTGATAAAAGCTTAATGTGAAATGAGTTGGTCCCTTTAACATAACGTAAGCTTTTTTGCACAAGTTGGAAATGATATTTTGAAGGAGAATGCATAAATTGAGATGCATAATTAACATTAAAGGTAATTAATATCGGGTTTGGTGAAAGTTAAATATTGTAAGCTACCAACAATGTTTCGATAAAAATGTAAATTTTCAAAAGAATTAGTAGAGCAAGGATGAAGTTTACAAGTATGGGAATGGATATAGCTTTACAGTTTGTCATTTGAGCTTTTTCAAGAAGATCAAATGCACATTAAGTTTGATTAAGAAGTAGGCCTTGAGAGAAATGATGAACTTTTATGCTTGAGAAATAATGAATGTAGCCAAGGTCTTTCATAGAAAATTCATTGTGTAATTCTTGAAAGAGAGTGTTTAAAGAATGATTAATAGTGCTAGTTAATAAGATGTCATAAATATAAACTAATAAATAAATGGTGTTATTAGAATGATGTTTAATAAAGAGTGATGAATCAGTTGTACTACAAGAAAAACCAATTAAAAGTAAAAAAAAAAAGTAAAATAATCAAACTAGGTATGTGGAGCTTAACGAAGACCATACCAAGCTTTCTTAATTAAATTTTCAGAGATGATGGATCTTGCTATGATCTTGGAAACGAAGTGGTTGCTCGATGTAGATAAGTTCATTCAGTTTTTCATGAAAAAAAAAAAAACCTTTTTTGACATCCAATTGTTTAATTTCTCAACTATGGGATAATGCAATGGTAACAACAATTCTTATACTGACAAGTTTGTGGACAGGAGAGTAGGTTTTTGAGAAATCTAATCCTTATACTTATGAATATCCTTTTGCAACCAATCAAGCTTTTAGTCTTTCAAGTGAGTCATATGATTTTAATTGGGTATTATAAACCCATTTGCTACCAATCACATGGAAATTAGAAGTTCTTGGTACTAACTCCCAAGTATCATTTTCTTTTAATGTAATGATTTCTTCTTTCATGGCATAAAGCCACCTAAGATGTTGAAATGCAAACTTGATGGTTTATGGTTTAAAGGGAATACAAGTTAGAAAGGTAGACACATATTTAGCATTTTGTTTAAAAATTTCATTCTTTGATCTAGTTGTCATAGTGTGGAGGTTTTGTTGAGTAAAGGATGTTTTAGGAGGATGAGATAAAGATTTTCATTTTGTTGAACGAGATGGACAAGTTGTTGGAAAACTTTCATTGTTTGACAGAGATGATTCAAGTGGAGAGTTTATGAGTTGAATAGATTGAGGTAGAGTTGGTTCAAATTGAGATTGAAGGAGCTAAGTTGTAGGGAATGGTTTGACGGGAAAAGGTGTAGTGGTGTTTGCTTTTGTTACAATAGTTGAAGAGCTCATGGAGGTGTCTGTTTGCATCTAGCATCACTGGAAAGCAAAAGAAGGAAGCAATGAAACATATCTAATTTTTAACATTTGAGATATTTGCAAATAATATTTGTTACAAAATATACAACGATTGTTACATAACATACAAAAAAATGCTTGACAACGATTAATGAGCATAATGTTTTTTTAAAAAAAATTAATAAGCGTAATGTTATCTAGAAAACATAGTTCAATAATTGTCTGCAGCAACCACTTCAAACAATGGCTTTTCATTTTTTTGGATAACATTGTGTGAAATCAAATTATTTCAATAAGAGTGTTAGCATGCTATGTAGTATAAAACAAAATATGAATTAATAACGTTTAGAAAAGCTCTTTAGAGATGTTTAATTTGTGCACAGCAAACACTTATATAATATAAACATGTTTCATCCATGCGTAACATGCTGTCTCTAAAACAAGACATACTCAAAAACATGCTGCTTATGTTTTTGACAACATCGCAAACATAGTATGTTATTCAATATATAATAAAAACTAAATTGGTAGTATTTTTTTGAGCTTGTTTTGAAGGTTGATTTATATATAGCCATCGTTATGAACATGATGTTTTAAGAAGTGTTATAAATGGGTTATTGTCGTGTAAAGAGATGAAAAACTTTATAAGTATGTTTTATGGTAAAGCAATAACAAATATGAGCATATGCATATAAGAAAAGTTTAAAGTTAATAAACGGAATTCTGACGAAATTTTCATGTGACCTTTAACGATGGATTTTCAACGGATTTCTAACAGAATAATTCCAATTGATAAATTTTGTTGAAAATTCCAAAACGGATTTTTTTGCACAAAAAAAATTTGTTGCCTCCAAACGTTCCAACGAAATTTCTGACGGATTTTCGTTGGAAATTTCCAGCGAAAAATAATTCATNATTTGAAATTCGTTGGAAAGTTTAAAAGCAAAAAAAAAATTTAAAGCCAGCTAGATTTTCCAACGGAATTTTCCATTAGAAAATTCCATCGGTATTACTATTCTTTAAATTTTTTATTTAAAATATATTAAGATTTTTTTTAAAATTTTATTAATCGTTTATAGGAAATATATTAATGAAATTAAATATATACATATTGTATTTTATAATATTAAAAATATAAATATGTTTTCTTTCATAAAAATAGGTGATAAAATTCAATAATATATTAAAAAAACTAATAATAGTTTGTTAGTAATTATAACCTTTATTAGTAACTTTATTAACTTTATTTATATGATTATATTTTAATAACTTTATTAGTAATTATTATCTTATTTTTTATAACATATATATAATAATAAAGTAATACATATAAATATATATTATATAAAATTAACATATTAGTGATTAGTGATGGATAAGGACTGTAGATATCAAAATTCAAGTTGAGTTTAATTAGCTTAAGTAAAGTCCTGAGTAGGATTCTTTGGTTCAATTAGGAAAAAGTCTTAAGTTAAGTGGATCACTAAAGTTTATGATTGAATAGGACACGGACAGTAAGGAAATACTTTAAATGGCTATGGGCTGTGAATGGTTAGCTTCTAGTAATAGACAGAAAACCGTGGATTGAAAGTTACTATAAATGGTTGCTATAAATACTTTACATGGTTAGCTTCTAGCTGTATTAGTGATAATTGGTGATTGTAAATGAAAGATGGTTTTATAATCCTTTAATTGTATTATAGGATGGGGAGTTATTATATTAGATGCCTAATATCTTTAAATTGGATTTTTTGAGTGCTTTGGGGTAATTTCATGTTTATATTTTTATATGTAATTTATAAAATTCAAATTAAGTTATTTTGACTTTGGTATCAAGTAATAAAATTTCGTACGTTTTTATGCTTATTATAAATAAGTAATTAATATTTTACAAATTGATAAATTTAGTTAAAATTAATAAATATTATATTATAAATAGATAATAAAATAATATTAATTTTGTTTATAATTTAATAATAATAAATATGTTACATTGTACATTAATGTCTAATATTTTATGAATATCTAAAGATATTATTATTATTATTATTAAATATTCATTACATAATAAGTTTAATATAAATATATTAAAATTTATTTATATTTTAAGTTTATTTATTTATTAATAAAATATGAATTATTTAAACTTTTGTTGATATAGAGATTATAAAGACTCAAACTTGTGTGTGAATGAAAATAAAATGAGCTAAAAAATATAAAAAGGATCTAAAGACTTATTCAATAGGTTGGATTTAAGCCCAACACCCTTGGACTTTCCATAATGGGCGCATTCATGGGCTAGAGCCTTACTCCTTTTTACAGGACATTTGTTCCACTAAACGGTGTGCGGCTTTCTCTTTCTTCCTCTCCTTTTGTTCTTTTGTTTATCAATCCTTCTTCCCATTCTCTAAAACCTAAAAACAAATTGCTCTTCCTCCGTCGTCCCTATCTGCCACTGGGCTTTCTACTGCCTCCCTTCACCTCTCATTTCCTTTTGAACCAAGGTCTGAAGAAACTCCTCCTCCGTCGTCCCTATCCGTCGCTGGGCTTTCTACCGCCTCCCTTCACCTTTCCTTTCCTTTTGAACCGAGGTTGAAGAAACTCCTCCTCCGTTGTCCCTATCTGCGGCCAGGCTTTCTACCGCCTCCCTCCAAGTCTCCTTTCCTTTTGAACCGAGGTCTGAAGAAGCTCTAAAAGATACCAGAACCCGAAGCCAACAACTCCCAAAGAAAAATTGAAGTCGAGCCTCGTCGATTGTGAACCCTCCAAACTCTGGGTTGGAACTTTTTCCTTTTGTTTTTGTATGATTCTTTTGCTTCAATTTTTCTTTTTGTGTTTGGCTGACTGTGTTTTGAATTGCATAGTTTTGTACGGTTTGTGATCTTATGTTTTGTTTTGTCTTTTCACAGGGATTTCTCTCCCTTCGATTTGGACATTGTTTGGTGTGACTCTGTTTTTGGGACAGAATTGTCATGATTGGATGATTGTTGTTTTTGAAGGTGGCATTGTTTGAAAACTCTTCTCTGTTTTTGGGAATAGATAAGAAGTGGAAATTGCTTTGTTCGTCACCCACTCTGTCAATATTAGGCTTATTATTAGGCCTTAATAGCAATAGAAGGAGACCCTAAGAAAAAAACAATTAGAGGAACCATCAAATTTTCTTGAAGTTAATAGTTACAACTCAGGATGGAATCACCCAAATTTTTTATTTATTAATGATCAGGGTCCTAAATATTCATCACAACCTGTTTTTCATCATGATTTTTAGTCACAAGTTAAAGCCCCAATACCTAAAAAGAAGTCAACTTAAAAAAAAACGTTTATACAATACATGACAAATATAGATGCAGCCATTTAAAGTCAAGCAGCTTCACTAAAAAATATTGAGATTAAGCCTTTTTATTTATTTTCAATTTTAAACCTTTCACCCTTGAATATTTTGACTTTGAATGATTGCATCCATATATGCCATGTATTGCATAAACATTTCTTTCAAAGTTGGCTTCTTCTCAAGTATAGAGGCTATAACTTGTAACTGAAAATCATGATAGAAAATAAGCCATGATGAATATGTAGGACCCTGATCATTACTCAGTAAAAAATTTGGATGATTTCACCTTGAGTTGTAACTACTGGAATAAGAATTGTTTTGCTACCCATTGAAGTTTCCATTAAATTGCATTGATTCATAATAAACTGGACAACAGTAATTTAAATGCCAATCTCCACAAAGTTCGCATATCACAAAAGAACTCTAAAAAACATTAACACCCTAAGTGTTAATTCTTTAAGACAAAGCATCTACTTGAACTATCAAAGCACTGATAGCCAATTTATAATCACTCACAACCTTCTTAGGCTCAAACTGTTCAGATAGCCACCGACAATTATAATAATCCATCACCTCAACCCAAAGTACTTAAAAATAAAATTAAAAAATTACATTAAGACAAAATTTGTTTGATATTAATATTAGTAAAAATTCTAAAAAACAATTCTCTAGCAACGGCATCAAAACCTTGTCAGTTAAAATTCTACCTTCGCAAGTTTACATATCGAACAAATAATATATTGGTAAGTAGAGTATAAATTTCATAGAGAATTAATTTAAAATATTACTAAATACTAGAATTAAAGCAATTTAATTTTATTCAAACAATCAAAAATTTAATAACTAATTAAACTAAAAATTAATCAACTAAAACTAAACTAATTAATACTAATAATCAAAGCAAAAAGATAACTGGCTAAAAATCAAATTAGAAAAACCTACAATTACAATATCTCTCACATTTCATTTAAATCTTACCTCTCTCTTAACTTATTTCAATGGGTTGAATTATTAATCTATAGTCTTTAATTATTTATAATGCTCTCCCCAGTCTCTTATAAAAATATCTATTTTAACCAAAACACTATATTCATATGTGAATTGAAATTAAAATAAACACATTAAGTTTAGGCTTTGATCCTGACTACATACAGCATATAGGTATATTCTTATTTTATACACAAATCAATTTATTCATTCAATAAATAAATATGATCATATGCTATTTCAATTTTAGTCTATACTAAACTCTCTTTCCCATGTTTGTTTAAGTTTCTAAATCAATTTAATTGGTGATCAAGCAATTAAAAACATTAAGAGGAAATTGAAATAAACAATTCAATCTCATTGAAAATAAACTAGAAAAAGATTAAAAATTAAAACTACATGTGAGTTTAATTGCAATCTTAGAAAAACAAATTTAACAAGACATAATTGCAAAAGTAAATAAAAATATATGAAGTTTAGCCATCAAGAATAATAAAAAATAATAAAAGCTAAGGAATATAAATAAATATTTTGCAACCTTGATCTTCAATCTTCAACCCCAACTTCTAGATTCTTGAATCTCTATTTGGATTTCTCGTTAATGTGTGTATCTATATGTATATATATGGCTAATTTCTCCTTAAGCTAATTATTTATAACCTTACTTAACTAAATTCTACCTAAACTAGATTACCTTAGTCTAAAAATTCTTAATATGGGCTTAGAACAAATGTAGAGCCCAATAGGGACTTTGTCAGTCGGTAACCTGCTCTTTTCAGCCTTGTTTTTTCAAATTTTTCAGTTCAATGCCTCAGCATATCCCATCTAAGCCGAGGCGCTCCCTTTTCTTTGTCTTCTTCTCACTGACTGCTACACTGTGTCAACTTTGATTACAATTGTCTCCATCTTTGAGGCAAAAATGGTCAACGTGATCTCGTAAAAATTATAGTACTATCTCTTAACTTTCCAATAGTCCAAAAATTGCATCATTTGAACATCTGGAGTTAGAGTTATGCTAAAAATACCGTGACATATATGAACAAAGTCTGAACTTAAAACACTTTTCTTCACCCATTTTGATAGAATCTTACAATAACATAAAAACTAATAAATAATAATACAGACAGCCGAGCAATTTACCGGTAGCCAGTGAGCACTGCCAGGAAACTTTTCCAATTTCTCAAAACTTAGGAGACATCGGCAGTGGTTGAGCAATATGCTTAGCAAAGAACTGGAAATGTCAATGATTGAACCAGCCTGCAAACCGAGAGCTTTTCTTCAACACGTTAGCAGTTGCAGCCGAAGCACCATCGTGCCCGCAAACCTGCACGCTAAACCGTAAGGGCAAGGTGCATTTACCCTTATAAATGGGCATTCGGTCACCCTCCAAATCTTTCTACATTCAAGAAAACAAAATCTATTTATTAAATCTCCAACAAGAATAAGAGAAATATTGAAAAATTAGAATAAATTTTGAAAAAACTATCCTTTTTGTAAAAAGAAGACGAAAAGACAAAGTTTTGTGGGTGTTTTTTTTTTGGAAATTTTAATCATTGAAGACTAGCACAGCAGCGGCCGGAATCTGGGCTTGGGGCTGAGCTAGAGAGAAGAGGATAAAAAGAAAATGGAAAAAAAGGACTAAATTGCCGTCCCACCAAAACGACATAGTTTTGAGCATAAAGGAGAAGAAAAAACAGGGAGAAAAAGTATATCAACATTGCTAATATTTTTTACCAAAAATTTGTTTTAATCTAACACATTAACACCATGCCAACATCAGACCCAATTGCATACAGTGTGCAAGTACAAAAATAAACTAAATTGACCAGTCATTAAATTGACGACACCGTTACAGTTCTCCAAATTAGATGTAGAATTACTAAAACAACAGTTGGGATCAAAAATTAAAAAGAATTTATTCGTCCAGTTTGCTTTATCCTATATCATTCTCGATCTTATTTACCAAACACAACTCACCAGGCTAAGCAAAACTATTGTATCGGAAACCCTAATAACTGATTTCAATCAAGAAGGTAATGATTTCGTGAATATTTTCATTGTGTCTTAAGAGCTTTTCAAAAAGAAGAAAAAAGAAAAACATTGAACCCAATACAATTCTATTTGACTGTAAAAAGAAACAGGGTTCTGTTAAATAGAGAGAAAAACACCTATTTGATTGGCACTGTGGAAAAAAATATATTAAAAAAAAAAAAACCAAAGCACCCATTATAAGGAAAATGTTGTCAGCATCCCTCTACATATCCCAACCCTCGAACAGCCCATGCCCTTTCTTCTACAGATTAAAAGAAACAAAAATTAAAATCAAAGAAAATAAATAATAGTGTCACATTGTCTGCTGGAAAATGGTACATATGCCCCTACAGTGTTACCAGCTCTTTTGCCTCCTCTTGCAGAAACCCAAGCATAATTCAAGGAAACAACCCTGACCAAAGAAGCCCTCATCAGCCATATACAAGCTCGCTGCCACCCAACAACCACCATTGCTAATTATAAATCTTATCTTAGATTTGAAAAAACCCTCAACGCAAACCCATTGATGGACACTGGCCACCAGAGACTCATCAACCCACTGCCAAGTTACTTTATAAGAAGTAATCGGGTGTCCTCCGGGTTACATCCGGCTCTCCTCTCCTTGGAGCAGGCTCAAACTGCAAAAACAGAATAGTTCTAAAATGTTTACTTCAACCCATGTTTTGAACATAATATATGGAAATGCAAGCATTTACATACACATACAATGAAAATATTAGCATTGTGTGAAAAGAGAACAGCTCACCTGAATGAATGTATGACCCTTGCAGTCATCAACTTCCAGGATGGAAGCCATGTTTCCACATCGATAGCAATAATTAGGTGCGCTAAATATAGTAACAACCTTTTGTTCCTGTCAAATCATCAATAACACAAATTTCGTATCAAAACTCAAAAAATTCTGGAAAAGGCACCAACACTGTGGAACTACTTACATGACCCCAATTGTATCCTTCCATGACCAGCTGATGAGCCCTAGCAATCAGCTTCAAGTTATTTGTATGGTTAAATTGCTCAGATATGTCCTGAAGACATCATAAAAGGTTAGCACACCAAAGGGAAGATAAAAACATATCCTTTGACCATTTCCAAGAAAAACAGGAATAAAACCAAAAAAGGAAGCAAAGCAAAAAATCAATACTTGGCCAAAGGTATATCCAGCACCCCTTGGAGAAATACCCCAACCACAACGATCGTCTGGGTCAGACCACAAAAGATCGCACATGGGACCCTCATGAGGGACTTCTTGAACACGATCAAAATTACGTATGTTATCCAGGGTTTCAATGGATGGAGACAACCCACCATGGAGACAGAAAATTTCAGATTCAACCTTCAAAACAGAAGAAAGTCTGCAGGTAAGAACCATTAACAAAAACCATACATCTATAGTTCACCTATAACTGATTCTGGTGTCATAAACTAACAAACTATATCAAAAGTTAGACATCAGCGGCATTAGCTGAGCTTAGCTTAGCTAGATGTTTAGTCCAACATGATCTATGCAAATTGAAGCTTCAAGTGATAAATGATGCTGCTAATAATTCTGGTAAAGATATACTAGTGACAGATGCAGGAAAAAACAAAATAAAAAGTCCTGGCAATGTTGGAAAAAATGATGAGAACAGTGTGCTAGAACTAAGGTAGTATCACTAGTTTGCTTTCGTCTCAAACCCTTTATGGTTACAGTTAAAAGTTAAGTCATTATGTGGTAAAAGAAGGCATCTTGAAAACCTACATTACTTGGATTGGGGGTAAGTGTTGGATAGAGATATGTCCTCGATACAGGTATGATCAATTTTTCTAAGTTTTTCCTTCTCTTTGGAGGGTCAGACCTCCATACTCAAATCCATCAGATATGTGTCAAACCTAGGTACTTCATGGAAAATGAAGAGTTCGAGCAACATAGTTGATAGCAAGGGATCACTTTTCAAAAGTTGTGCATCATGTTACTGAAAACACTGGAATTATAATCCATGACACCATGATAGCATGCCATACCAAGTGTCTAATTACTCACATCCAAGTAATGTCCCAATTTCAAGTAATCACAACAAAAAAACTTTACCGAAGATCATTTCAAACAACATCAAACACTAAATAACTAGATACTAACCAATGCTGTTAGTGGAAAATAGTCAAACAGATCAGTAAAGATCTTCCATACGTTGGCATTGCCATACCTGCAGATAAAATAGAAAACATATCTTCAAAGAAAAGACCAATAACTTAATAAAAGAGAAACTTCCTAACCCAAAAAAGAAAATGAATGAACAATTAACATAGGACCAGTATATGTCAAAGAGTAACAGAGAATGTAGTTCCTGAGTTATTTAAAATTGTTTCTGCAGCCCACTTCTATTCTCAGAATAACAATTATTTATGAAGTGAATTCTGCTTCCTAGCACAAAAAACTGTAGACACCCTTTAAATTAGGCAATTGAATGAGAAATAAGCTTATTCATGGACGAGATCCAATTGCCCCAACACTAGCATTGGCATCACCTACTTCCATATTTGACATTCAAACCAGTTCATTACCTAATTGGTTCATTAAGAAAGATAACTGACATGCCACCCTAACAAATATTGCATGAAAACTTCTTTGGTTAACAAAGGAAGATCTGGCAGCTATTGAAAAAAATATCATAAATCCAGATCAAAATACATTTTTTAAAATTCTGACATCAAGCCGGTCCCTATAATAATCAGTTCTCTTTATTTTATCTATTTGCAACATTAGGTTCATGAATCAAAGCTACACATGAACCACAAAATATAACCAGATTACCTTCCCAATTAATCACGATAATCAAATTGGGCCTTATGCCCACCTTTAGAAACCACATTATAAATGAAAAGAGTGAACAGGAAGGAAAGATAACAAGCAGTATTTTACAGTCAAATTAAAGAAAACCAGCCTCAATCTCAACTCTCAAAGTTAATGTATTTCTGCATTAAAAAAAAAGCCTATATAGCAAGATTCTAAGATACTCACTTCCTTAGGCATTCATCATAAAACCCATACACTTGAGTAATCTGCATTCATAAACAGAAAACAATTAACAGGAAATATAAGAATCAAATGGATATAAGTAAATTGCAAAAGAAAATTGGAAAACAACGAAGACAACCAAGTTTTTCTTACATGCATTACAGCTTTTAGAAAGAACACCAACAAATCATTCCTACTTAAATAAGCTCTTACAAGAAATGTTCATAGCTTAAATATATATTAAGAACAATCATTTAGAAACATAGCATACCTGACGGCTCTCATGATTTCCCCTCAGTATAGTTATCCGTTGGGGGTAACGCACTTTGAGGGCTACCAAGAGCTGAACAAAAGTTAATCACAAACAAATGATAAGTTGCAACCACAATTAAACATAATTAACAGCAATTAGTCAAGACCCTGCATTAATTCATAGAATGAAGAACCACCAAAATTACATAAGCAGTATACTTGAGACTCCACCTTAAGTTTTCCAGATTGCTTATGGTCATAGAAAAAAAAAAGGTCAAATTTATAGATTACATTCCCATCCTTTCTACTGGTTTGACTCCCATTATTGAATGATAAAGATGCATAAGAGACACAACAAATAAAACGGTTTTATGAGCCACAAGTACGACAAATAACATGGATAGTAAAGCATGAAACCAGACAGCAGATAGGTCTCCTATGCCAGGGAGGTAGAGGCATAAGAAGCAAGAACAAGATTTCAACACGTGTTACAAGATATAAAAATCTGCAGTAATAATGGGACTGTTACACAAAAAGGCCAATCAAACTTGACCTGACCACATATCAGTAGAAAAAAGTTTCAACATAGGTCAGTTTGAGCAACCATGAAATATGTTCAGACAGAATATCAAGTGCATAAATGTGTCTTTGGGCATTTGACATAATTCATACACAAACCCACATTTATGTATATGTCTGTATGAACATATATATGTAATAATTGCATAGATACACGTAAACATGGATTCAGACATACATACGCATATACACACGCATAAGAAAATCAATATGAAACATATCTGCCTCCTATGATTTACTAAAATTTGTTTGAGCATCGATGTACAAAGCTCAAAAAGAATACCAAGCATGTGGGTCCGTGCGTATGCACACATGAGTACACACACATCGCCACCTAAGATCTATAAAAATCTGTCAAATCCGGGAGACCCATGTAAATTCATCATGCAGTAAAGCATCATTAAATGGAAGAAGGGCAATTAAAGTAATGTAACCACAAAGCATCCCCCCCCCCCCCCCCCCATCTAACCCTCTGGCTTTATCCAAAATCAATACACACTCAATGAACAAAAATAATGTAGGTTTTTTGTATAAAAATATCACTAGCAGAAAAGAACACAATCAGTAAAACAAAAAAACAAACATTCCAGGTGAAACAACCAAAAGCTGAAAATCAAAGACAGTAAATCACACTTACTGTTACAGTTTCAACTGAATAGTAACCACGGTCAACATAATCTCCCATGAACAAGTAATTTGTATCTGGACACTGACCAGAAAATTTGAAAGAAAAAAAAAAAAAGAAAGTATAAATGTTAGGAAAAAAAAAGAACAGTGAAAAAGAGCTAAAAGAAATAGGAAGTGCAAGAAACAGACAAGCTTAATTGATGAACAAGCAAATTGAGCAAATCAATGCACCTAAAATTTTTATGAAATAGCTAACAATATGCAAATCAATTTGAACTCAAGAGAAACTATGGAAGTTATTCTGATTCCGAGTGCATTACATTACATTCCAGGCATAACAGTTCCATCTTACACCATCTCACAAAGTACTGAAAAATCTTTACAACGGAACTATAATTAGATGTGCGTGATAGCTGTGTTCATGATTTATAAATGTTTGTTGAAGACTAGACAAAAGAAACAAAGTACTAGACGCATTGCAAATAGTTCACAAAAGTTAGCATAACATTTAAAACACAAGATAGCTGCCTCAATCAGAACAATTACCTTCCCTCCAATTCGAAAAAGTTCTGCAAGATCATGAAACTGCCCATGAATATCACCGCATATTGTGACAGGACTTTTGACAGGCTGCATCGCATCAAACAAAAAAACATACAACTCATAGTAAGCCAACAGCAACTGTCACAGGAGCAGGCAAATCATGCATTCATTAAAGTAGTTGAAAGGATCTGGTAGTAAGCCTTCAAAATGAAAATTTAATCAAGAATTTAAGGTCCCCAAGGGGACACCTGACACCCGAACTATAAGAACTTGAGACTTTCAACTTAAAGATCTTAGGTTCGAATCATGGGAATGAGAAGATGGGGTTTATGGGATGGGAGAGACCTACCTATCCAAAGCACAACGGACTTCCATTTGTACCAAAAGCCAAAATAGTATAGGAGTTAAAGATACCTGATGACCATATCAGGAGTTCAAACAACCGGTAGAGACACAGAGAGGTATGAAAGCTGACAATTGCTTTAGAAAGCATTTAAACTTTTGCGGTCCATTCTAGCTATTCATTCTTTTTTTTTTCTTTTCCCTCAGAGTCTTATCAACTATAGAGTGAACCATTTTTATCAAACTATTCTTTTTTGTACCTTACAAGTCATCAGGTAAAGAGAACAAAGATTTTAAAACAACAGACTCAGTACATTTCCTTTTCAATAAAAGAAAAGACATATTACATCAGTGAAAACAAATCTTCAGCAGTTCCAATCTCAACATAAACCTCTACTAAACCAACTAATTTTTAAACTTATATTTAAGAAAATAGAAAAGCATTAGGCAACACAAATATGGAAACAAAAAAATGTAAGGATTAATGTGCAAAAATTCAGAAATGCAACACTGCCGATAACAAATAAAGGTTAACAAAATGGACATCACCATTAAAAAATACTATTTCAGGGGGAAAAAATAATAGAAACAAAATAGTAGTGAGAGTCGTGACAGAAGCAATGGATGATAAGGCACACCTGAACATTGCTTTCCTCCATCAGTATCTCCTTAGCCTTGTCGCATAACACCCTAACCTAAATCATAACAAATACAAAGGACAAAATCAGGTAACAATAAAAAAAAAAAGTGAAAAAGAAAAAGATTGTCATCTAAAAAAAGGGAGTGAGAAAACAATGAGTTCAACTAATCCATAAATGACCGTATTAACAAGTATAAAGGCTGTAAAGAAAAGGCTACTCGAAGGTGCAAGGCAAACTAAAGGTGGGAAAAAACACTCAACCAATTGAAGAAAGTTGTTAATTTAAAAAAAAATTAATAAAAAATTTCAAATTTGTTGTACTTAATGACTTCAAACATAAATTTTTCATAAACTTTAAAAAGTTGACTCCATCTCATACCCTAAAGTTGACTTTAAAAAAATTTGTTGAACTTAATGACTTTAAAACGTTGAAAAAGAAACGTTGACTCCATTCAATAACACCATTACATTCTAGCATGAAGTTCCCGTCATTTCCTTCTCCACAGGAACTTATAAATGGACACTATATCCATAAACATGAAAAAGAAACATTCATTTTCTGTTTTTTTCTCAATCAAAAATACATCCCATGTAAGGACGAAATTTGAAGAAACAGAAAAGAAGCCAACAACGGTAAGCCTGTTGGCTTTCGAGGTGCACGCATCAATAAAGGTTTACCTTTGCTAGATTAGTACAGTGCCTTGGCACCAAAACACGCAACTTGACCACACTTAGAAAACTGTCCAAAAAAGGTACAATGCTACAAGCAAGAAATAGATTAATCACAACTCAAATTACGGAACCTTGCCCATTTAAAAGGGACCAAATCCATCTATCTGTGCAAGTATTACTACTTTTGGAGCTAGATGACCAAGGCTTGTTGTGTAAAATCTTTACAGAGAGAAGCACAAGTATAACCAAATGTATTGAATGAGGCAACTGATAACCACAAACATCTCTACCCTCTAACAACATTTCCCCAGGCATTTAATTCGTAGTCTCAAAAACAAATCCTTTAGCCAATTGAGTATGGCTTCCAAACTGTGATAAAATTAAGGAACTAAAATAATTTTCCTACTACCAAACCAGAAATTCCAGGAAGAGTATACTTTTGTAATGGGAAATGAAAAGCAAGCAAGAAAATTAACAAACAAAATGCATCAATATCAGTAAAAGCAAGCAAATAAAGAAAAAACTGATTCTACAAAGATCTTATCTTTCTTTTTTTTTTTCCTATAAACTCCTCCAGCAAATAAAATGGATCTGGTACAATATCCAGAAAATACTGAAAGAAAAATGGATCGGTGGAAAACGTCACAGATCAAGTCCTAAATCAAGAAATTTCAAACAGATCCGTTTCATTTCTGAATGAAAAATAACTACCTCCTGCTCCGATAAGGGCTTGCACTGCATCAGCTGCGAAATCTGTTCGTCCAGGTTCCCATGGGAGTTCGAACTCACCGAAGAATCCATCTCTCTTTAATAATTCCTAAACCTAGATTCCTAAAATTTCCCAAACAATTGTTCTTTTTAAAAAAAAAAAAACTCTAAATTTATTTCTTAGAAGAAGAACCAAAGAAAGAGAGAGAAAGAGAGATTTCTAGTTTTCTGAAGAGAAAAGGAAAAGAAAGGAAGTGGTGGTGAAGAGCCCAATGTTTTTGTGAAGACAGAGAGAGAGAGAGACTGCTTCGCTTTCTTCTCTTTTTGTTTCGATCACTCACTCCTTCTAACAAAAATCAGTTTTCTTTCTTTCTTTTTTTTTCCCCTAATTGAGTGTTTTTCCAAGGTAAAAATGTAAGGGGCATTTCAAAATTGTTTTTGGGTGGAATGTTGGTGTCGTCCAGATTAGCGAGTGGAAATAACGGACCCATCGTAACGGAGGGAAACATGTGGTGGAGGGCTTGGATAAGAGCGTGACAATCACAGTACAAGTAGCGCGCGGGTTGCGATTTGCCTTGTGGCTGTAGATGTGATTGGCTCATCTTAACAAGGATCTTATTGGAATAACAGAAGCTTAGAGATGTACAAGCAATCTTGGGAGAGCTTCGGTGAGATCATAAAATCATGCTCATAATAACTCATAATAAAGTGATAACACAAGTCTTTCTGTTTCATCCAAAAATGGCCTCGTCCCTACAGCATTAATACTACTTCACTAGTATAGTAGCAAAATGCAAAAAAAATTGCTTAAAATGAACCATTTTTTCATTTATTAATAAAATTTATATTTGATATGCAGATAATATATAAAAATTATACACCACTAAATCGTCCATGATGTCACTTCATTAAAAAATAAATCTGATGTATTATATTGTCATAGTAATGTTTAAAATTTGTGTGGTATCCAGCATGGCACACATGTAGCTTTTCAGTTTTACATTACAAAAATGAAATATCACCAAAAAAAATTATAAAGAAAAATAATGAAGGACATATCTCTTTCATTTAATTTTATTCATAATTTGAGACATATTTACCGTTTGAATTCTTTCTTTATGCTATACTTGAAACTTAATTGGAAGCGGAGAAGATGGATGGATGGGGAATGGGAAATGGGAAATGAAAAGACAGGAGATAAAAAATTGACGTACAAAGATTCGGGAAGTGAAATGAAAGAATGATACTTAATTTATTTGGTTCACAAATATATATATATATATATTAAAAGGATTGATAAATTATATATTATAATTTACTACCACACGGAGTGTAGGTTGCCCTGGGTAATTACTCCTTTTTGATTGATTGGTGCAACAAATAATAAGACTAATTTAATATTATAGATTATAGATATATGTATATGTCAATGTCATAATCTCATTCTTTCTAAACTAACATCACATGTGAAGCCTACACTTTAATACACTTGCATGCTTTTTAATGTAAATTTTTAAGTTTTCAAACTTTATCTTTTAAAATAATAAATAACAATATGATAATATGCACTATTTGAATATTAATTATTTAAATTTTGAAAGATGTGAAGTTATTAAATTTATGTGTGTGTGTTTTTTTATAATAGTGCCCTTCATAATTAATTGAGAAAACTAAATATAAATTTTGTGAACATTTTAACACAAACCAAATTGTTTTTCTTAATAAAATGACAGATGAGGTAATAATTTAAATTTAGGATTCATTTGGTAATCGTAAAATAGCTTATTGGGAAAAAATTTTTCTATGCAAAGTATTTTACAAGAAACTTTAATATTTTTTACTATTTGAACAAACTGTTGTAAATATTTTTCGTTGTTTGGGTCATCTTGTGGAATATATTTTCCACCATCACTCAATTTATAAAAATTTTATAAATGCCCAACATCTTTATAGATCTGAAAATATCAATATTTATCAATTGTGTAAAACATTTAAAACTTAATTTTTAATATTAAAATATTATATAATAAGAAATTAACTAAAAACATATGCATCAATCAAATTTAATAATCCTACGTAATAAAAACATTCCATTTATAATAAAACATATTAAAAATATGATTAAGTATCCCACAAATTCATACTATATATATAATATTAAAAACATCCTACAAATATCCTACAAATATTATCCTCAATAATAAAACCTACTATGAATATAATTAATCATCCTACATAGACCTACTAGGAATATAATTAATCAATTTACATTACAGTTACTACATATATAATTAAAAGCATCCTACAAATATCCGACATAAGTTCTTCAAATTAGAAAATCTAATCATCATTCCTATGAAACATGAAATTGTTTAGCCAAGCTATTTTTAGATTGTCAATCCTAACCATGTATGTTCTTGCTTGCTTCTCAAGTTTCATTAAATAATCAAATGCAAATAGAAGAAGTGCTCTTTATGCGCATCTGTATTCATCACTTGAGCATAAACAAGAGCATCATCAATTTTATCATCACTTAGCCTTCTAATAGTAGATGCAATCTCTCCCAAAATTTCTAACATGAATTTAATGTTGTCATCTTCAAAAGGATTATTGCATGATTTTTTGTACCGAGATTGTGGTAATGAAGTTCTCACTGATAAAGATAATTGCCTTCCTTTGATCTCCTCATCAACTTCCTTATCCAAGTCAACAAGCATTGCATCAGCTTCGGTATTATTGTCCAAATCTATATCAGCAAATGATTTGAAATTATGTTAATAAGGCTAAAATAGTATTTTCAATACTTATATTGTTTCCACACTACTTCTTTGAGGAAAAATGAGTTTTAAGCATAATTTTGAAATATAAAAGGTTGGATAATGCGATAGAAATATGAGCATACTTGATGAGTTACACTCACACTTATTCAAGTAGCCTAAAAGAAGGAAGATTGAGTTAAAAGAAAAAAATTGTCCTTGATTTCCTTGTGCTTAACATAAGTTGACCATTTGAACAATCTTGATTTACATTTTAGAACTTACTTGAATAGTTCACGATGATTGATAATGAGTTTGAAAGTTTTGATTACTTTAATTGCTACTTTTAAAGCAAAATGAGCTTATATGAGAAAAATATTGCCATCCTTTAAGTTTAAAATGATTTATGAATTGAACAAGTTTGTTTCGTAATGAAAATACTTATGACTTATTCTTATTGGATGTGCATGCTTGCTTGTAAGCTTGAATGGTCATAAGGGTATTTTTGGCACATAATTGTGAGATATTTGAAAATGACCCTTGACATGCATAAACACGATTCATTATGCTCATTACAAATTTCAAAAATCATTTCAATCCTAATTGAACAAAATTGAATAACATTGAGCTCATGATTTTATACATAGCATGTCCAACTCAAATCTTGTATATATGATTTAAGTGCAAAATCTTGGAAAGAGAGATTAAATCTTTCTCGAATGCTTTTCTTGCAAAACCTTTTTGTCCTCTTTGATTGAAAATGAATTACTAATTCTTTATTTTTAATGATATAGCATGGTTGAACAAAACTTGATTTGATATATTTGTATAAATTGCACAAATTCGATGTTGCTAGGTATTTCTCTCATGATTGGTGAAATTGATTGAAAAGGATTTCTAAAGTATGATCTTGAGTGTGATAATTTAACATTGATGGTATTTTTCAAGCAAAGGAATAGATCTATTTGCAATGTTTGACATCCTTAAGATTACAATGATTTCAATAATATATAACTTGAACAATTATACCTTGTGTTGAAAATGCCATTATATCTTGTTCTTGTTGCAAATGAATGCTTGAATAACCTCCAGGGCATCTTTGTCTATATGTTGAAAAATTGTTGAAAATTTTAAATTTGATGCTTATTATGCTTAAACGTTGTTTAAAATGCTTGTACATTTTATAAGTCATATTCATGCATCATGATGAAAATTGAACATGCTTGAGCATATTAGAGACATAATTCTATAAATGAGCATTTCAACCTTTTAGCACTTGTAAACAGTGAGCAATAAAAGCCAAAATTTGAGTTCACATGTTTTTCTTGAAGAATCTTTTATCATACATGTCCAAAATGATATTCCAAACATGGTTGAAATGAAATTCTGAATTATTCTCACACAAGTCTATATTTTGAGATCGTTGTACCTTGGAACATTGCAAGTTTTGCATTTTTTTTCTAGCTTTTTAATATACAAGGATCAAGCATAATCAACTCTTAAGCATAGCTAGTCAACTATTGGAGAACAAAATGCAAAAAAAAAAAAAAAATTACTGCTGGAATGATAAAAAGTCAACCCCAATGATATGTAGTTGATTCTTGAGTGCCCTAAAGTCAAAATAGATAGGTTTTGAGTTCCAAAATGTCTTCTTACTTTACTTCTTGTCTATTGTAATATTTTCTTCCATGAACTTCCTTTTCAAAGATGATTCTTGACTCTTAAAAACATGCATTATGAATACTTTCATGATCATTTGGTGCAAGCACATATTATTGAAATAGCAAGACTTGTTGAAAAATGGGAAATCCTTTTTGATTACTTAAATCTATCTATTCTCATGCATAACACTCATATTGATTCCATAAATCGTCATGTGCTTACATTGAAAAATCATGTCTTGAGAAATGAACTGTTCATGTTCTTATGTTGAAAAATCTTTACAATGAATTATAAGATCAATTCTTGAAATATGCTCTATGATTGTGCTTCAATGATTGTTTCAAGATTGATTCTTTGATTATACTTATGAAATTGATCATGATGAACTTGTTGAACTTCATGAAAATAAATTTTGGTTCATCTATTATATTGGTCAAGATGCATGCTTACGTGATTTTTCATTTTGCTTGACCTTAAGGTTTGAAGTCTAAAACTTGACTTAAGCTATGCATTTGAATATGAATGTAATTGTCAAGTTTGACCATGACATATATTGTGAGTTGGCATAGTTGAAATTTATTTTGAACATACATTTAAATGTTAACTATGTCTTCATTGAGCCTTATTGCTTACATGATCTAAAGATTTGGTGTGCATCCAACTTTAGCTTATAGGTCACCATAAACAACTTAACATGTCAAACAAAATATGGCCTTTAGTTTTACCTAGGAATGAATGCCTAATGTGCTTTGATTAAATATCTTTTTCTTGAATCTTGATAATTGGTATTCATTGATGATTGAATGTTCACTTTGAATATATTCATGAGTTGACTGCTTTATTTTCAATTTTCTTTAGTATTGTTGGTCCCTATAATATGTGTTAGAGGGGGGTGAATAGCACAATTTGGCTCTTGACAAGATTGGAAACTAATTTTCAGAACTTAAGAAAACAAAAATAGAGTATAAAATGCACAACAATTTAAAGTGGTTTAGTCTAAGACCTACATCCACTACCTTGATTATCCAACCAAGGATTTTCCCACAAATCCACTATGGATCGGTGAAATTCACAAGCTTTCACAAAGCTTTACAATGGCTTTTACCAGGTTCAACCAAAAACCTTTTACATTAGTTTTTCATGAGCTCAACTAAAACCCAATGTGGTTTTCAAAGGCTCAACCACAACCTACAACAATCAAGTTATCCCAAGCTTGAACAACCCCTTAGAATGACTCCCTCACTCTAAGAATACAAGAGAAGTAATAAAAAAATATCTATGATCACTTATTTTGATCTAGATGGTACAAAATGAAGTGCTGAACTCTATTACAAAGATTGGCATTTGAATGTAGTCAAATGCAGTGAAGCTTTTCTGGTTTTTCTACTTTCTATAGCTCAAATCTCATTCAAAGCTTCTAAAAAACTTATTTCTTATTGTTGAAAAACCCTTTTATACTTGGAGATGCAACTCTGATGGCAGTTTGGCAGTTTATATCCGTTGAAAATAGTTGAGGATGAGTTCTAGTTGTTAATCTGTCTTGTAGTGCTCTGGTTCAATTTGTAGACAGAGAGCTCTTGGTCGACTGACTTGGTTGACTAAGTTGGTTCTATTTCTGGTTTGCAGATTCTGGCAGAGAGTACTTAGTCTACTAACTTGGTTGACTAAATTGTATGTTTCTTAAATTCTTCAACCCGCCATTTCTCCAATTTGAAATTTGGTCAACCAATGTTCTTCCTTGTTTCACCAATAAGCTTCCTCCTTATTATTTAGTTACATCTTGATGATTTTATCCTTCTTTTTCTTTCAAAAATACTCTTTGAATAGTCAATAAATTAATTTCATATATTAATTTCCTACACACTCAAGTAAAGGTATTAGACACAAATAAATGGAAATGTTTTATTATCATCAAAAACTAATGGAGCCAACAATCTCCCCCTTTTTGATGATGACAAAACACTCATTGATTAATAGCATAGTGTCATTTTAAATTCTTTTTAGTTTTCTGCAATAATTGAGGATTGGTCCCCCTTAAGTATAAGCTCCCCCTTAGTGTGTGCATATTTTGTTTATTTTATTTCAGCCAGTTTTATTCTCGTCATATAAAAAATGATATTGTATATTTAGAGTATACATATGTTCAACAACATGGAGTGATTTGCAGCATGTACGTATTAGCAGATCATCATTAAATTTTCAGCTTTAAGTGTTGACAGATTTTAATCACTATTCCAGTAGCTGTCAATCAGCTTATTGATTTAAGATTTTGTATACATTATTCATGTTTCAATTGATATGTTATATACACCATCTATATCTATTTTCAAATAGAAATTATTCACAATACCACAACAAAAATCAATTATCAGCATATAATTCAATATCAATGCAGTAGTAAATTTTGTCAACAGCAGTAAAAATACCAAAGATAGCAAAATATCAACAGATTTCAATTTCCAGCAGTCAAACATCATAATCATATCAGCATCCATTTGTTAAACAACCATATAGATAACAAGATTAAAACCAAGTGTTCAAGTGCCACCATGGCACAAATAACAGTTAACCAACAAGTATTTCGAAACTGCCCCTGGACTATTTTTGCTTCCTATCTCCTACTTTTCTAAGTTCATTCATCTTTGATTTTGTCTTCTTTCCTTTCCTAGGTTCCTTCCTGGTTCCTCTACCCTAACATTTTTTTTAAAACTTCTATTCTTCTAGTTCCTAGTTCCTGCACCCATTGTATTCTACTCCCCCTTTTTGTCAGCATCAAAGGGAGGGGCTTCTATTCATTTGATGTGTCAAAGGGTGAAGTTTCAATGTTGTAGAAAGGGTTGAGAGGAAACGGAGAGGGCTGTCGGAGAGGTGATGTTTGTCTTGGGGAAGGTTTTGGGGATGACTTGTCTGAGACAGGGATTGGAGAGGAGGCTGAAACTGGTCTGGATTTCTCTACCAACCTGGAAGACTTTTTTCTTTTGAGAAAAGCTGTCTTGGTGGCCATAGTCTTCCTGCCTTTGGTTGGTAGTTTTCCCTTAGTTGGTGGTGCTGCAGTGACTTTGGCTTTCCCTGCTTTTGTCTTTGCTCTAGCAATTGATGCAAATTTCTTCCCTTTTCCTACACCTTCACCAACCTTTTGAGTTTCTGTCCTGGTAATGTCCTTTTCAACTTCTCCCTCTTTAACCATTTGGTGGAAGATATCCATGATGGAGACTTCCTCTGAGTTTGAAGGAGAAACCTGGTGTTTCTCTATTTCTGAATCATTTTTGCTTTGAGATTCAGGGGAGGTTGTCTTGGTTGGATGATCAACCCCTTGGTGTGAGTTTACAGTCTGTAGAGCAGGACTGGCAGATTTGTAGGTGGAACTTCAGCCTGAATGCCAAAACTTTCAACACGAAGAGCTGATTTTTCTGCTGACTTAGATGAACTTTCAACACCTTGTTGTACAAGTGTAGTGCTGGATGTGGCAGAACTGTTTGCAGCCACAAGTTCAGATGGCATGTTTTCCTTTTCCTTCAGCTTATTTTCTAACTCAGTGATTTTATCTTCCATTTTCTGTAGCTTCACTCCTTGGTCAGTCAGTTTACCATCAATCATCATAAGCAAATTAAAAATCATCTCATTTGAAAATCTGGAGGGGACTTCTTCAGGTTGAGCAGGTAGGCTGTGTTCTTTTCTTAGACTAGTCTTGGAGGTTTTAATGAACCTTTCTCCATCAAGTACATACCCCATTTTAACCAAGTTGCCATACTGAATAGCTTGATCTTTGGTTTTTACTAGATCCATATCATACCTCTTTGCCCATATTCCCTTTTTCTATACAAGGAATGTAATCACATTCCCATAAGGTAGATTTACCTTATCAAATCTACAGGCACTTCTCATTTTCTCAATCATAAATCTTTCCAAATTTAGAGACACTCCATTGAAAGCATGCTCCATTAGCCAAAGGTCTTGGAGGCTGATGTAGATAAGGCTTCCACTTCTGCCTTGTATATTTGATGCTATGAAATAGTGTAGAATTTTGATCTGAGGGCTGGTTATCAAACCAGAATTACTTTTCGAAGAGTATTTTTCTTTATTTTCAGTAATGATCTCCCATAATAAGGACGGATCATATTGTTCAGGCAGTTCAAATTCACCTTCTTCATACTCTATTTTCAGTAAGTTCCCTAAATCCTCAATAGTCATAACAAACTCTTTTCCGTTTAGATAAACATTCAAACCATCTTCTACATAGTCATCAGAATCTATTAATTCCTTTCCTTTCAACGTAATTCCAGAATAAAACTCTTTGACCAGACTTGGACTGTAAGATCTATTCTTAAAGGTGCTGTAGCCTTTTAGTTTTAGTTCATCAAAGTACTCAGATAGACTGGTATGGATTTCTACATTTTCCTTAAATCTCTTCCAGTCAATGAATTTTTCATAAGAGATTGGTGCATTCTCGATATTTTTGAATCTATACTCATGCAACTTATTCCTAAATTTCGAAGAAGATGAACTGGTACCTTTGTGGAGTGAGGGCTCTGTTTCTTTCTTCTTGCCAGTTTTCTGCTTCTTTTCTCTAAGTTTCTTAGATATATCTTTCACTGAACTAGGCATGATTTTCAGTTTCTTCTTCACACTTTCAGTTCTTGTTTCTTCCTCCATTGGCCTTTTCCCTTTCTTCTTTTCTAATATCTCTTTGCTCTGAGATGTTCTGGCCATGTTGGTTGCAGAAATTTTTGAGGGTTTGAGTCGGTTTCAGAGGCAAATAGGGAAATTTAGGTTTTTGTTTCTAGAGCAACGGGTTTCAGGGGAGAGAGGAGGAGAGGTAGTTTGCAATTGTTGCAAAGAAAAACTGCTCACCTTCCTTTAAGTACTGCCCTATTTCATTTCTTAATAATTTCAAACTTCCCTCTAAAATTTGGTTATTTACCCTTGACAAATTTTCTTCATTCTTTTTGCACTCGGTAAACACATATTTTTACCACATTTCACTCTTCTTTCTCTATACTCACTGAGTCTTATTATTTAAGGCTGTCAGATCACTCTTAGTTGACTGAGAAATCTTTAGTCGATTGAAAGCATTCTATTTCTTATGAGAAAGCCAAAGGTTTTCTTATAATTCCTTCACACTAATCATCCCTAAATTTCTCCTAATCTCACAGAATTTATCTTCACTCAGAGGTTTGGTAAAAATGTCTGCTAATTGATGTAAGGTATTCACAAATTCTATCTTAATATCATTTTCATCACATGGTCTCTAATAAAATGGTGTCTAATTTCAATGTGCTTTGTCTTAGAGTGCTGCACAGGATTTTTTGATATATTGATTGCACTTGTGTTATCACAGTATATCGATACATTATGCATAGTTATTCCATAGTCTTTTAATTGTTGCTTGATCCAAAGGATTTGTGCACAACAGCTACCTAATGATACATATTCAGCCTCTACTATAGACAGTGCCACTGATTTTTACTTTTTGCTGGACCAAGACACAAGCATCATTTCTAAAAATTGGCATGTTCTACTAGTGCTTTTTCTATCAATTCTACTACCAGCAAAGTCAGCATCTGAATATCCAACTAAGCTAAGAGTTGAGTTTCTAGAGTACCATATTCCTAGTTCTTGAGTGTCTATGAGGTATCTAAAAATTCTTTTAACAGCTGTTAGGTGTGATTCTTTAGGCTGTGACTGAAATCTAGCACATAAGCACACACTAAAATGAATATCTGGTCTATTTGCTGTTAAGTAGATAAGAGAGCCGATCATACCTCTATAGAGCTTTTGATCTACATCCTTACCTTTTTCATCTAAGTCGGGTTTGGTGGATGGACTCATTGGTGTGGAAATTGATTTCAGCTTTAGCATATTGAATTTCTTGAGCATATCATAAGTATATCTTTCTTGGTTGATGAAGATTCCTTCCTCACTTTGTTTGATTTGAAGATCAAGGAAGTGTTTCAACTCTCCCATCATGCTTATCTCAAATTCACCCTGCATTTCGTTTGCAAAGTTCTTTCATAAAGCTTCATTGGTTGCACCAAATACAATATCATCCACATATATTTACACAACAATTAAATCATTTAGATATCTCTTAATGAACAATGTAGTATAGATGCTGCCTCTATTATACCCTTCTCAACTAGAAATTTTGAAAGCCTTTCATACCAAGCTCTAAGAGCTTGTTTCAATCCATACAAGGCTTTATGAAGTTTGAAAACATGATCAGATTTTTCAAAGTCTTCAAAACCAGGTGGTTGTTCTACATATACTTTCTCTTGAATTAATCCATTTAAGAATGCACTTTTGACATCATTTGGAACAATTTAAAATTCATGAAACATGCAAAAGCTAGCAACAACCTTATAGCTTCAATCCTAGCAACTGGAGTAAAAGTTTCATCATAATTTATTCCTTCTTCTTTGTTGTATCTTTTTGCTACCAACCTAGCTTTATTTCTAACTACATTTCCTTGCTCATCTACCTTATTTGTAAATACCCATTTTGTACCAACAATAGGGTGATTTGAAGGTTTAGGTACCAATGACCATACATGACTCCTTGTGAATTGATCAAGTGCTTTTTGCATGGCCATTATCCAACTTTCCTCTTTTTCAGCTTCTTCAAAGTTTTTAGGTTCAATTTGAGATATAAAAGCTGAAAAACTCACATGTTTCTCTAGTTGCTTTCCTAGTTTTAACTCTTTGTGAAATCTCACCAATTATTTGGTCTTGTGGGTGATCTCTCACAAATCTCCAACTCCTTGGTAGATCATCATGTTGATTTTCTGCTATTTACAGATTTTCTAGAGGTGGAGTTTCATTTTCTCTTCTAGGTGAGCTTTCTTCATTATTTTTGGGTGGACTTCTAGGTGGACTTCTACATCATCATCATCATGAACGTTTTTTTGCAATGCATTTGACTCATCAAAAACTACATGAATTGATTCTTCTACGGTAAAGGTCTTTTTGTTAAAAACTCTATAGGCCTTTGAGTTTAAAGCATATCCTAAAAATATTGCTTCATCACTCTTTGCATCAAACTTCCTTAGGGGCTGTTTTCCATTGTTCAATACAAAGCATTTACAACAAAAACTCCTAAGGTGAGAAATATTTGGTTTCCTACCTTTAAAAAGTTCATATGGAGTCTTTGAAATCAAAGGTCTTATTGAGACTCTATTAAGAATATAAGTTGTTGTATTTACTGCCTCAGCCCAAAGATATTTAGGTAGGTTGTTCTCACATAGCATGGTTGTAGCCATTTCTTTCAAGGTTCGGTTTTTCCTCTCTACAACTCCATTTTGTTGGGGTGTTCTAGGTGCAGAAAAATTGTGATCCAACCCTTTTTCATTGCAAAACTTTTCAAACTCATCATTTTCAAATTCTCTTCCATGATCACTCCTTGTGTTAACTATGGCTAATCCTTTTTCATTTTCTACTTTCTTACAATGACTTAAGAATGCATGTAGAGCATCATTCTTATGAGCAAGAAAATACACCCAAGTATATCTAGAATAGTCATCAACTATAACAAAGCCATAAGATTTTCCTCCTAAGCAAGTTGTGCTTATTGGACCAAATAGATCAATGTGAAGCAATTCAAGAGGTCTAGATGTTAACATAATTTTTTTGGACTTGAAGGATGTCCTAACTTGTTTTCCTAGTTGGCAAGAATCACATATCCTATCATTTTCAAATTTTACTTCAGGCAGTCCAGCAACAAGATTTTTTTTAATTAATTTTGACATAGTATTTATGCTCACATGTTCTAATCTCTTATGCCATAGCCAACTACCATTTTCAGCATTTGCAATAAGACATGTTTCACTATTTACTTCAAGATCTTCAAGAAAAATTACATACATATTTTTCAATCTATTTCCTATAAATGAGATTTTATTTGTACTCATATCTATCACTTCACACTTAGTTGAATCAAAGCACACTCTAAATCCTTTATCACATAATTGACTAATACTTAGTAAATTATGCTTTAAGCCTTTAACCAACAATACATGACTAATTTGAGTTTGGGAATTCTTACTAACCTTACTTATACCATGAATTCTTTCTTTTGAATCATCTTCAAAGGATACGATTCCTCCATTTCTCTTATCCAACTGAGCAAACATCATCTCATGTCCTGTCATGTGTCGTGAACAGCTATTGTCTAAGTACCAAGGTTGTTTCTTTTTGAGTTTAGTTTTTAAACATGTCTCCTTTAAGTCCAACTCAACCTACAAAACAGAATTTCAATTTTTCTTTATAGGTACCCATACTTTGATGGGTCCTTGAGTGTTAGTTGCAACAAAGGATCCTTTAGGAACCCAGATTTTCTTAACTTTCTGCACTGTTCTTTTCTTAAAACACTCATATGATAAATGACCATGTTTACTACAATTATAACATCTAGGTAATGCTTTAGCTGAATTTTTATTGTGGTATACATCTTTTTTTAAGGATTCATTTTTCAAACATTTAAGAGCTGTATTTTCATCAAGAGTTATTTGCAAAGCTTCAGATTTGTTTTTCAGCTCTTATTTTAAAACCTCAAAGTCTATTTTTGAGTGTTTTAACTCAATTTGTAAAATATTTCTTTGTTAAAAAACAGAAGTAAATTCTTGTTTGATTTGTTCCAAATCATTTTCAAGAAATGTAGCCTTTTTCTTTAATGATTTGTATTTTGAAAAAAGGTTTTCAAATTCATCATAAAGGCACTCATACTCATCCTGTAAATCATCATAAGAATTAATGTAAGGGGATGAGGGTACCTCTGTTTCATCCTCTTGTGCCATTAAACAGATGTTTGCTATTTCTTCAGATTTTTCATCATCAGTTTCAGAGCTTGATGTGTCACTGTCCGACCATGTAGCAGCCACCATTGCTTTCTTGAATTTCTTATTTTTCATGGGGGTTTCATCTTTCAGCAATGGACATTCGGACTTGAAGTGACTAGGTTTCTTGCATTCGTATCAGATCATCTCTTCCTTTTTGTTGGAGTCATTTTTCTTCCTTATTTTTCATGAAACACCTTGGTCTTTCCTGAATCCTCTTCTAGTTAGCCTTCGATTTCTTCTGCTCATTAGCTTTCTGAATTTTCTTGCAACTAGAGCTAATTCTTCATCATCATCATAGGAAAGCTCTTCCAGCTCTTCTTCAAGGATGCTGGCTTTAAGTGCAATACTCTTTTTCTTTTCCTTTGCTTCCCTTCGGTCTTCTTCTTCTTCTTCCTTAAGCTCTAGCTCATGAGTAAGAAGAGAACCTCAAATCTCATCGAGTATGATAATGTTTAGATCTTTAGCCTCTTTAATGGCAGTCACTTTTGGTTTCCAGGATTTTGGTAGGCTTCTAAGCAGTTTCTTAACTAATTCATGTTCAGGGATAAGCTTACCTAGCTAACTTAATTTATTTGTGATGTTTGTAAACCTATCAAACATGCTGGTGATGTCTTCACCAGGCTCCATTTTGAATATTTCATAACTATGTGTTAAGAGAGCAATTTTAGACTCCTTTACTTGAGAAGTCCCTTCATGGATTATTCTAAGTTTTTCCAACACTTGTTTAGCTGTTGTACGGCTTGAGACTTTGTTAAATTTAGTGGGGGTTAATGCACAATGCAATGTGTTGATAGCCTTAAAGTTTATTTGAACTTTCTTAGTTTCAGCTTCAGTCCATTTAGACTCTAGCTTGGGCATAAACTCATTTGTCACTACATTCACGGTTGAGGGCATAAAGGGTCCATCAGTTATGACGTCCCACATTTCATAATCTATAGCCCTAATATAAATTGACATTTTAGTGCTCCAATAAGGGTAATTAGAGCCATCAAATAGAAGTGGTCTGTTTGTTGATTGTCCTTCAGCAACTATGGTTTTTTGTTGAGCCATTTGGATCTTCTCAAAGGATGTAAAGCCTTAAAAACAGGGAACTAGATCTGATACTAATTGTTGGTCCCTATAATATATGCTAGAGGGGTGGTGAATAGCACAATTTGGCTCTTGACAAGATTGGAAACTAATTTTCAGAACTTAAGAAAATAAAAACAGAGTATAAAATGCATAGCAATTTAGAGTGGTTCGGTCCAAGACCTACATCCACTACCTTAATTATCCAACCAAGGATTTTCCCATAAATCCACTATGGATCGGTGAAATTCACAAGCTTTCACCAAGCTTTACAATGGCTTCTACCAAGCTCAGCCAAAAACCTTTTACATTAGTTTTTCATGAGCTCAACTAAAACTCAATGTGGTTTTCCAGGGCTCAACCACAACCTACAACAATCAAGCTATCCTAAGCATGAACAACCCCTTAGAGTGACTCACTCACTCTAAGAATACAAGAGAAGTAATAAAGAAGTACCTATGATCACTTACTTTGATCTAGATGGTACAAGATGAAGTGCTGAACTCTATTACAAAGATTGGTGTTTGAGTGCAGTCAAGTGCAATGAAGCTTTTTTGGTTTTTCTACTTTCCATAGCTTAAATCTCATTCAAAGCTTCTAAAAAACTTATTTCTTATTGTTGGAAGACCCTTTTATACTTGGAGATGTAACTCTGATGGCAGTTTGGCAGTTTTATATCCGTTGAAAATAGTTGAGGATGAGTTCTAGCCGTTAATCTGTTTTATTGTGCTCTGGTTCAATTTGTAGACAGAAAGCTCTCAGTCGATTGACTTGGTTGACTAAGTTGGTTCTGTTTCTGGTTTACAGATTCTGGTAGAGAGTACTTAGTCGACTGACTTGGTTGACTAAATTGATTCTGTTTTATAAACTCTTCAGCCCGCCATTTCTTCAATTTAAAATTTGGTCAACTAATGTTCTTTCTTATTTCACCAATAAGCTTCCTCCTTGTTATTTAGTTACATCTTGACGATTTTATCATTCTTTTTCTTTCAAAAATACTCTTTGAAGAGTCAATAAATTAATTTCATATATTAATTTCTTGCACACTCAAGTAAAGGTATTAGACACAAATAAATGGGAATGTTTTATTATCACCAAAAACTAATAGAGCCAACAAGTATCACTCATGAATTATGAAGAATATTGAGAAATAACATGTACCACATTAAAATCAATGCTTGTTGTTTTTTTTGGTATATGTCTATATATTTATGAAAATTGGAATCATGATTAATGAAAATGGTCATTTTATTTTTTGTAATCATGTTAGTGCTTACTTGATCACAATCTCTCTTACATGATTGAAATGAGTGCAAAATACTTTGGTCATGCTTCATTAATAATGATAGGCATTTTGTGAAAGTTCTCATTGAATTGATAATTTCATTTATAATCTGGAGAATACATCTTGCAATGCTTGCTTCAAAATGACTTGGATGAATGACCGCTTGAAAATAATTTGGAAAAATACTCACTAAAAATGCTTTATGATAATTTTTTTTAATTTCTCCTTGAGTTGATATTTTTATATACGAATTAGAGAATTTCCTGAAAATGCTTGATTGATACTACTTGGCTGATTGATATTGAGAATAAATAATGAATGCTTGATGATGATTAATAATACTTGATGATAATTGAGAATGATGCTTGAAGACTAGTGATACCTTAGACATGCTTAAGAACTACTTTGCAAATACTTCTTGAAAATATAAGTACTTGATGCATATGTTGAACATCTATTCAAATGCTCATACTTGAATACTTGAGTATTAGGGAAATAAATTGAATATCCATATGAATGCTCATTTATTTTAGGCTCATGATTGCTCTCTTAATTTTTGATCTATTGAGGATCTCTAACAATTTATGTTGAGCTTATGATTTCTTAAGGGGGAGTCAATCATTGTGCTTGATATCATAAGGAATTAAGATCTTCAGTAACAAGATTTGGTGGGAATTCAACATTTGGTGTTCTTCACTACAAATAACATCTTTCTAAACACCAAAATAGATATTGTGCCTTATATTGCTTCTCACTGAAACATGAATGTTGAAATGCATATTTGGTATCAAGCCTTAAGTTTTCTCAATTAGTGTATAGCTTTAAAATTAGCATCAAGCTTTATAATTGTCTCTTCTCACTTGTGCTTTAAATTGATCATATCTTTCTTGAATGTTTTAAGACTTGAAGTTGATATGCTTGGAATGCTTAATGATAAGGGAAGTCTTTACTAGTTCTTTACCAATTGATATAATGAACTGTTAAATGATTCCATCTCTCATAATTGATATTGTGTTTTTACGAAGGGGGAAAGTTTACTTATATCTATCAATTGGTATATTGAGCTTTAACACTTGGTGTTGGAGTTGAAATATGGCTTATGTGCTTATTGAACATTTTTATCTTTATCTTTCTTGAACTTCATAAATGTTATGTCCACATTTTGCTTACAAAGATATATACATGTGGCATTCTTATTGATGATTCTCTTGATGAATTAATACTTGAATGTGCTTAATGGGTCTATTTCTTAATGACTTGGTTAAGGATATTAAGTGCAGATATATGATGACTTTGGTGACTTTATGGTTACATATTCATGGTCTTAATGGTTATATTCTTGATGGATTTTGCTAATCATTATTTCTTGAGCTTAAGTGTTTAATGCTCACTTTTCTTAACCTTTTTGATATAACAAAAGGGGGAAAAGGTTTATGAGTAAATTTAATTTTATGCATATGTTGAGGGGGAGATTTTAAAATTGCTCGAAGTGCAAATTATGCTCATAGTTTTGTCATATCAAAAAAGGGGAGTTTGTTAGCTTTAAAATTATTGTAGTTTTGATTATGACAAAATGTTCAAATTTGCTTGAACACTATTTGAGTAATCCTTGACAATTTCTTAAAATGATTTAACTTCCATACATTTGTTCTTACATAGTTATAAGCTTGACTCTTGAAGTTGTTGAACTATATCTATAAGCTTGTATGACTGAAGTATATGAGTGCTTATGATTCCTATTCATTAAAGTATGATTTAAAGATTAAAGGAAAATCTAGATGCACTTATTAAGGGGGAGTTTTGAATATCTTTTTTAATGATGATTAAAAAGGAGAGAAGGAAGACTAAATTAAATAGAGTTTAATAAACTTCATGTTTAATTTATGTGTGTGATGCTTAGTTGTGGTTTTGCTGAATATTATATGTTAGTTATTATGGATATTCAATATATCTTACTTAGCTACTGTGGATATTGTATATCTTGTTTAATTATTGTGGATATTATAAATAATTTATTGCAAATTTTTAAACAAAACTAGATGCATTGACTAAGGGGAAGCAACTCATTATGCATAAAAATTTGAAGCATTCATATTGAACATAGACATTGTACTCTTAATCTATGAGTGTTTTGTCATCATAAAAAATAAGACAGAGAGAATGTTGACACTATAAAATTTTGATGATAGCAAAACATTCTCATTCATTGGTGTCTAATTATATTGTTTAAGTGTGCAGGAGAAAGCAAGTCCAGATACTTTTTAAGTTGCAAGATGGGTTAATTGGTCAAACAAGCAAAAAAAAAACAAGAGCTTTAATGAAGATAGATTAGTCTTAACTGATTAACACAAATCCTTAATCAATTAAGTAATTCTAGGTGCTACACTAAGGATAGACAGAAAGGTGTTGACTAGTTAACACAAGGTTTAATCAATTAAACGGGTGCTGGATGCAAACCAAAAGCCTTTTAATCGGTTAAAGGAAATGTGTTAACTAGTTAAAGGTCAAAGTTAAAGTGTCAAGATACACCAAAATTCAAATTCAAAATATTGATGACCGTCCACGACACCAAACCAAGAGATTTAAAGTTGAAGACTTCTTAATTGGTTAGAGTCCATTTTAATTAGTTAAGGAAGAATGGAGAGAAGGTTCAATCAGTTAAAGGGAGAATTAATTTGTTGAATGGAGGTTGGCAAAAAACAGTATTTGAAAGTGCTTGAAAACAAAAAGTTATTAATCAATTAAAGTTGCTATTAATTGGTTAACACAGAGAAACAATGTGCGAGACAAAGAAGACTTAATCAACTAAGAATTATGGTTAGTCAGCTAAAAGCTCATTGTCAGAAATTTGAATTTAAGCAAAAAATGACAAAATAATGGCTAGAAATGCCTAGTTTTTGTCTCTAACGGCTAGAAGTGATTTTACAAGTATTTAAAGCTTTTCCAATAGTCAAAAATAAGATAAAGAAGCTATCCAAAGTGATTTTAAGCTTAGAAGACCAAAAACCTTCTCTTTACACTTGTATTTTACTCTCATCCTTTGAAAAACTATTTGAGCTTAACTTTGTATATCTTAGATCAGCTAGGTGATCAATTATAATTCATCTTTTCTCTATTTCTTGTTTACTTAGAGTGTGAGAGACACTTTAAGCGGTTGATCAAGTTTGGGTTAGCTTGGTTGTTATGGTAGGTTGTAACTAAGCCTCAGAAAAGTTAGTTTTAGGTTTTGGTTGATCCCGGGAAAAACCATTGTTAAAGGTTGTGGCTAAACCTGTGAAAAGCCATTTTGGGTTTTGGTTAATCCCATGAAAAACCATTATTCAAGGTTGTGGTTGAGCCTATGAAAAGCTATTGTAAAATCTTGGTGGAGGCTTAGGAATTCCATTGATTTTAGTGAATTGGTTTGAAAATCCTTGATTGGGAGATTGAGGTAGTAACTGTAGATCAAGGGGACCGAACCACTATAAATCATTATGTCTTGTCTACCTTTTTTTATTTTCTTCTTACTCTTAGCGCTTAAATCATTCCTCCAACAAACTTTAAACTTCCATTTTCAAACTCCTTGAATCAGCTCTTTACTACGAAGGAATTTTAGTGTCATTCCAAAAGTGCTATTCACCCCCCTCTAGCACGCTCTTTAAGACCAACATGTTTTTCAGCAAAAGTCAAACTTAATCTATCGATACATCCTCAATTGTATCAATAAAATTGAGACACAATGTATATTGACCTAAAAGTATTGATACATTTCTCAAATGTATCAATAGATTTTCAACAGAATGCTAACTGATCCAAAAGTATTGATACATATTTAAGCAGATCACAAAGATCCTTACAGGTAAGTTCAAATATATCGATACATAAATAAATGTATCGATACAACTAAGCTAGAATTCAAAACAAAAGGCAATGTATTAATACATTCACATATGTATCGATACAATATGACTGTTGAAGTCTTGGATAAAGAGAAGAACGATTATTTTCACATTAAATGCTCTCCCAACTACCCTTGAAGCTTCAGCAACTATAAATACAAGCTTTCTCAGCATTTATAAAGGTTAGAAGACTTGAAAACACAACTCAAGAGAGGAGAATTAGCTAAGATACATTCAAAACCTATTGTACTCTTCTTAAATTCAAAAATTCTTCTCGTTAATCATTTATTAAGCTTTTAGTCAAGCATTTTAAACTCCTTAGTGAATATAAGGGAGAGGACATAGGCAAAGAGGTCGAACCTTTATAAAACGCTTGTGTTAATTTCTCTACTATTCATTTTGCTTGAAAATTCAATTCTTTTTCATTGATATAAAAGCCAATTAGTTTGTTTTTTTTCTAAACTTAGCTTTTGAATGAGAGAAAAGATTTTGTTCAAAAAGGAAAATAACTTTTTTTCAATTTCTTAAAATAGTCCAATTTACCCCCTCTTAAACCTAATCATATTGAGCTAATTAACATAACAATTGATATCAGAGTGAGGGCTCAATTTTGTAGGTCTAGCATCCTTGAGTGATTCGAAAAGCAAAGCTTAACTTATCAAATGGACTCCACCGCAGCTATTCTTGGCGAAGGGCATGCAATTCAATGACCTTCATTGTTCTCAAGTACGAACTATCCCTATTGGAAGAAAAGAATGGAAATGTTCATTCAATTAGTTGATCTTGATGTTTAGAATGTTATCTTAGATGGCCTCTATGTTCACACTAGGAAGTAGATGGAAAAACCATTATAAAAACTAGGAAAGAATGGGATGACAAAGAAAAAATGTTAATACAAACAAATTGCAAGGAATTCAATACACTTCTTTGTTCTCTAAGTGCTAGTGAATTCAATAAAATAATCCATGTGTGAAACCACTAAACAAATTTGGGATACTTTAAAAACAACGTATGAGGGAACAAACCAAGTAAAGGAATCCAAGATAAGACTTCTCACGCATGATTATGAGCTATTTAAGATGAAAGACAATGAGACCATGAATCAAATGTATGAAAGATTCACTCATATAGTTGGAGGATTAAATCCTTGGGAAAAGATTTCCCCGAATGCCCAAGTTGTTAACTAGATACTTTATAGTCTTCCCAAGTCGTGGATACCAAAAGTGATAGCCATAGAGGAAGTAAGAAACCTAAATGACTTCAACTTAGAAGAACTTATAGGATCTTTACTTACATATGAGATGACAATAAAACATGAGAATGCTTTAGATGACGAAATGAATGAGGACAATAAAAAGAAAAGATTAGCCTTAAAATCCAAAATTGAAGAAGATGAGAGAAATGTAAAAGATAAGAGTGAGGAAAATAAGGATACAACCATGCTAGCTAAGAGATTTAGTAAATTTATGAGAAAAAACTATAGGGGTAAGTAACCTTCTAGAAGAGACATGCCAAAAGGGAAACATAGTAAAGACCAGTTAATATACTATGAGTGTGGAAAAACAGGACATATCAAATATGAATATCCAAACAAGAAGAGTGTTTCAAAGAACTTCAAGAAGAAAGCCATGGTGGCCACTTAGAGAGATAGTGATGACTTTCAAGATGAAAAGGATGAAGTTGCCAATCTTTGTTTCATGGCACTTGAGGATGCCAAGGTATGCTTTACTTCTCATGATTCAAATTCATACACCTTAGATCAAGAATCATACACATTTGATGAATTACAAAATGTATATGATGACTTAGTATTTGAATTTGAAGAAAAAACATTGAAATACAAGAACATTATATCCAAGCTTAAAGTAGAAAATGAGTTTTTAGTCAAAGCAAAAATAGAACTAGAAACCATAGTTAAAGACTTGGAATTTAAGAAAAATGAGTTAAAAAGGGAAAATGAAAATTTGCATGCTGCATTCTTAAAGTTTAATATGATTTAACAAAAATTAAATAATATACTAGAAACACCAAGAGCATTCTTTCACAAAGAAGGAATAGGCTATGATAGAACTCAAAAGGAAACACATTTTAAAAATTTCCTTGTTAAAGAAAATGTAAAAGTTGGATTCTTTATCATATGCATTTATTGTCATAAAGTAGGACACTCTACTTACATTTGTCCTTTGAGAACTATTACTTTTAGAGGTAAAGAAGTCAAAAGTGTGTGGGTTCCACAAGGAACAAAATCTCCACATGGTAAGATAGTGAAATTGTAGTGGGTTCTAAAAAAAAACCAAGGGCACTAACATATATGGGCCTAAGAAAAAATGGGTATCAAAGTCAAATATTTGATTTTGCTTTTGTAGGAAGAGCTCGCTTGCTTGAAATCAAAAGCACAAGAAAAAGGAAAGTGGTATCTCGATAGTGGGTGCTCTAAACACATGATCGGAACCAAGGAATTCTTCAAGAAATTAAGGCCAAAGAAAAGAGGAAATGTAACCTTTGTTGACAACTCAAAAGGTCACATAGAAGGTATTGGCACAATTGGTAAAAACTCCTTCTCTCAAATTGAAAATGTTCTATTTATAGATGGTCTTAAACATAATTTGCTAAGCATAAGTCAACTTTGTGATAAGGGTCTTAGAGTCATCTTTGAATCTTCAATGGGTCATGTTGTTGATATCAAAACAAATGAAACTTTATTTGTTGGAAATAGATAAGGCAACACATATGTTGTTTTCTTGGATGATTTATCTTCTAATAATGTGTGTTTCATGGTTAAAAAGAATAAGGATAATTGGTTGTGGCATAGAAAACTAGGGCATGCTAGTATGAATACAATTTCAAAATTATTGTCTCTAGATCTTGTGATAGGACTTCTCAAGCTAAGTTTTGAATATAATCAACTTTGTGATGCTTGTGCTAAAGGAAAATATTGGAGAAGCTCATTTAAATCTAAAAAGGATGTAATTACCATTACAACACTATAATTACTTCACATAGATCTTTTGGGACTAACTAGGACCACTAGCTTAGGTGGAAAGAACTATAGCCTAGTAGTTGTGGATGACTATACTAAATTCTCTTGGGTTTTCTTTCTTGCACACAAAGATGAAGCTTTACAAAATATTTACTTCTTTTTGCAAAAGGGTTGAAAATGAAAAAAGATACAAAATAACAAATGTTAGAAGTGATCATGGGAAAGAATTTGAAAATTTAGGCTCTGAACAACTCTGTGATGAAAATGGATATTATCACAAATTTTCAACTCCTAGAACACCACAACAAAATGGAATCGTGGAAAGAAAAAATAAGACTTTAGAAGAAATGGCTAAAACCATGCTATGTGAGAATATCCTACCTAGATACTTTTGGGCAGAAGTTGTAAATACATCTTGCTACATCATAAACAGAGCCATGGTTAGACCAATTTTGAAAAAGACTCCTTATGAACTTTACAAAGGAAAAAAACCCAACATAAATTATTTTCATCCATTTGGTTGCAAATGTTATGTCCTAAACAATGGAAAGGAAAATCTAGGTAAATTTGATGCTAAAGAAAAAATAGGACTTTAGAAGAAATGGGTAAAACCATGCTATATGAGAATAATCTATCTAGATACTTTTGGGCAGAAGCTATAAATACATCTTGCTACATCATAAATAGAGCTATGGTTAGACCAATTTTGAAAAAGACTCTTTATGAACTTTACAAAGGAAAGAAACCCAACATAAATTACTTTCATCCATTTAGTTGCAAATGTTATGTCCTAAACAATGGAAAGGAAAATCTAGGTAAATTTGATGCTATAAGTGATGAAATAATCTTTCTAGGATATTCCTTGACCTCTAAAGCATATAGAGTATTCAACAAAAGAACATTAGTTATTGAAGAATCTATTCATGTGTTATTTGATTATTTTAATCCTCATTTTAGAAAGGAACACTATGATGATGATGTAGGCATTCTTCAAGAACAAGTTGAAGGGCTTGATCTCAACATTGAAGGATCCAAGGTAAATGAAAAGGTATCACAAAAGGAAGAGCAAAGCATTGAACCAATAATTGAAGAAGGTGAGTCTAGCTATCCAGTGGTAACAAAAGAAGTTGATGAAAGCAAAATCATTAGTGATCTTAATCAAGGGGTAAGAACTAGGTCTAGAGTTCAAAATGTTTGTGAATATGCTGCTTTTATCTCACAAATTGAACCCAAAAACATTGATGAAGCTTTAAATGATGATTATTGGATATTAGCCATGCAAAAAGAATTGAACCAATTTGAACGATGTCAAGTATGGGAACTAGTTTCTAGGTCAAATGTTTACCCAATTATAGGAACAAAATGGGTTTTTAGAAACAAAATGGATGAGAATGAAATTATAACTATAAATAAAGCTAGGTTGGTTGCCAAAGGATATAGTCAAGAGGAAGGTATATATTGTGATGAAACATATACTCCGGTAGCTAGATTAGAAGCAATTAGAATGTTATGAGCCTTTGCATGCTATATAAACTTTAAACTTTATCAAATGGATGTTAAGAGTGCCTTTTTAAATGGATTGATTAATGAGGAAGTATATGTTGAACAACCACCTGGTTTTGAGAGTCTAAACTTTCCAAATCATGTCTTTAGATTGAGAAAAGTCTTATATGGATTAAAACAAGCTCCTAGAGCTTGGTATGAAACCTTATCAAAATTTTTAATCAAAAATGAGTTTAATAGAGGAAAAGTTGATAAAACTCTATTCATCAAAAACAAAGGCAAAGACATTTTAATTATGCAAGTTTATGTTGATGATATAATTTTTGGTACTGCTAATGAGGTTCATTGTCAAGAGTTTACTAAAACAATGCAAGAAGAATTTGAGATGTGCATGATGGGTGAACTGAACTACTTTCTTAGATTACAAATCAAACAAAAAAAAAGAGGGTACCTTCATAAGTCAAGCCAAATATACAAAAGATATGCTTAAAAGTTTGGTATGGACAGCTCAAAGATATATCACACACTAATGAGCACTTTAATCATGCTTGACAAGGATGAAAAGGTACGTCCGTTTACCAAAAGCTCTATAGATTCATGATTGTTTCTTTACTTTATCTCATTGCTAGTAAACCAGATATAAGTTTTAGTGTAGGTTTATATGCTAGATTCCAATCATCTCCTAAAGAACCACACTTGGGTGCTGTAAAAAGAATTTTCAGATAATTGAAAGAGACATCTAATCTAGGAATATGGTATTCAAGGAGTTCCACCTTCGATCTCCATTCATACTCGGATGTCGATTTTGGTGGATGTAAGATAGATAGAAAGAGCACATCCGAGACATGTCAATTCTTAGGTAGTATGCTGATCTCTTGGTTCTTAAAGAAACAAAATAGTGTAGCTCAATACACTATTGAAGCCAAATATGTGGATGCCGGAAGTTATTATGCTCAAGTGTTATGGATGAAACAAAAATTAGAAGATTATGGACTAGCTATAAATAAAATTCCCATAAAATGTGATAACACTATTGTCATAAATCTCACAATGAATCCCATCCATCATTCTAGAACTAAACACGTTGAAATAAAACATCACTTCATTAGAGATTACATTCAAAGAGGAGATGCTGTGCTTGAGTATGTAGGTACAAAAGATCAATTGGTTGATATCTTTACAAAAGCACTTGATAGAGAACATTTTTGTAAAATTAGGAGTGAACTAGGTTTGATAAATCCTATATAAAAAAGAAAAAACTGACTAGTAGATACCTATATGCTTGGTTATATTTATGACTAAATCCATGTTTAATATCCTAATTGGTTGAATACCTATTTAAAATGACTTCCTGCAAAGTGATTGCATGTCTTTTGGTATTGATGAACCTGCTTGTTCATGACATATCCATGCATTCATATCATGGTCATCTAATTCTTAAAGTTTATTAAACAATTGATGAGTGAACCAGCGTTTTCTTTCAAATTCTTGATTTTTCACCTGAACAAGTTCCAGACCTATTTTCAATAGTAATTTTAAACTTAACAACTCACACTAGTTTGTTTAACTTAAATGTTTAGACTAACTCACTAAGTTTTGGACTCAAAAGCATCTTGTTCACGGCCACAGAGGTTCATGTATCGATACATGAAAAACATGTATCGATACATTTTCTTAGTATATCAATACATTTTGTCAAGTAGCCAACATTAAAATCCCATACTAATTGTATCGATACATTCAAGAACATGTACTGATACCTATAAAATATATCAATACATTTCATCCAGTAGCCAAAATTAAAGCATTCTGTTTGGAATGTATCGAAACATGTACCCACATATCGATACATTATGGAGTTTTTAGTGCTTGACGGCTCATTTTCACCCCATTTTTCGACTTCTCCTTTCCAAATTCTTTCCCTCCATCCGTCACCTTTGATTTCTTACTCAAATCTACACCGAATACACCCTTTCTTACCTTCTTTCCTTACTTTTAGCAATCTTCATTTTCTAAATTTCCATCTCACTTTCTCTAAACTTTAAAATTTCTCACATTTTAAAACCCCAAAACCCTACCTTCCTCCCAACCTCTGATTCGTGAAATTGGTTGCCTTTTTCCACCAAAGTGCTCCACTTAAATCAATTCTCATGCCCCCCAAACACCTTCTTCCAGTTAATCTATTCATCGTTCCTTCCCCAAAGGCCTCTCGTCCAAAGTGCAAAAAAGCAACAGCCAACAGCACCCGGGCTTTCACTTTCGTGGCTTTTCCATCTGACCAACCACCACCACCGTCGGCCCCCCATTTCGATGATTGTTCATTCAAACATAATTTCTGTCATCCCTCATTAGAGCGACAGTTTGACGAAGACTTTGCCAAACAAGACATCAAGCCTAGATGGGTAATTGATTTCAACTACCTTACTATCATCAATTTTCCATATATTGATAATTTTTGACAATTAGATTGACTCAATTATCTATCCATGAACTGTACTTACTATGTTGACTTTGTCCTCGTCTTCTATTTCAATGCCACCACAAAATTTCAAGATTATGAGGTTAGTGAAACCATAGAGCACACTGATAGATTCTGCACTTATGTTATGGGTAAGTGAATTATGGTTGCACAACACACACTTGACTCTATCCTTGACTTAGAGATTCGTCAGGGTGATTTAAATTATGTTGAGGGTGTCATGTCACAGGAAACATTGTCCACTGTCTACATTTATCCTCCCATGAGTGAAAAAAATGTGACTAGTGTCAAACATATGTCATTTTATAATCGCATCTTCCACTTTATCATCTCACACATTCTTCACCCTTATGGCACAAATTACTCTACAATAAAAAGTGATGATTTTTGGTTTTTGTACGGCATCAAACGCAACCAACGTGTCAACATTGCCAAGTTTATTCTTGATGACATGCTCAAGATCATTACCAAATCTCATAAAACTTTTCTATATGGCATGGCCATCAGTGCTATCATTGACTTTGTGGGCATCAACACTAGGAGTGATCCACCTAAGCAGCATGCGATGCACATGAAGATCAATGAGCATGCTATCAACAAGCTTGGTTTTGTCTATGTTAACAATCTTGAGTCTGAAAAGAAACCGTCAATGATCTTGAGTTTGCTGGTGATGAAGATCGTGCGGATACCTTTCCTGAACCTATTGTCGCACCTAATGCTAGTATCGGTCCAAGTGCTTATCCTAGTGTTGGTCCCAATCACCCTCCTATGTTCACTACCTTTGATAATGAGCAAGCCTATTCTCGATTATTATCTTTTATGGAATTTATGGATGCTCGTATCATTCACAGATTGGACACCTTAGAGGCTCAGAACCAGGAGCTCCTTCATCGACAACAGCATCTCAAGGAACAATTCACCAAGTTCCATGCTCAATTTTCGCCACCCGCTTAAGATCTTCCCATAGGACATTGGCCACTTCCTTTTCTCTCCATACCTTATTGGATTAGTTGGTTGCATTTTACTCATGCTCATCATTGCATAGTTCCTGACTTCTTATTGTTCATTCCTTTAGAATATGTTTACTCCTATTACATGGTTTTTCCTTACCAAATTTTGGTTGTCATTCTATTTTGGAATCACTTATGCGTTGCATAGTTGTTTATGCTTAAGTCCATCTTTGTTTCTCCTCATTGGTTATCTTGCTTACATTGTCTTTATGCACGGTGTTTTTATCATTAATGGTCACCTGTTATTTCCAATTCTTTATTCCATTGCGTTAAGTTTTTCTTTTTCTCTCTATCTCTTTCTTTACTTCATTCTTTTTTATATAACAAAAAGAATGAGAATGGAGAGCAAAATCACATAATTTCTTACAATCTTAAGTTAAAAGGTAGCAAAAATTAAGGGGGAAGACTTAAGATTAAAATCCACTTTCAGATCCTAAAACGTCTAACAAACCAAGTTTTAAAATTTTGCCCTTTTATTTTGTCATATCAAAAAGGGGGGAGATTGTTAACCTAATTATCTTTTATATTTTGAAATGACAAAAAAAAAATGATTAAAATTTTTACTTAACTCACAAAGGATCAAAGGTCTCATGTTCTCAAACAATGTCAAGTAAGTTTAAAAAAGAAAAGAAGTGAAAACAGCTCTGAAAATGCATTTTGGTTCAAATCTATCAATACATGTTCTTCATGTATTGATACATTTGGATAAGTATCGATAGATTCCAACATTTATCGATGCATGTTCTTCAGCAAAAGTCAAAACTTAAAAGTCAAATTTAATCATCGATAAATCCTCAATTGTATTAATAGAATTGAGACAAAATGTATACTGACCTAAAAGTATCGATACATTTTTCAAATGTATCGATAGATTTTCAACAAAATGCTCACTGATCTATAAGTATCGATACATATTTAAGTAGATTACGGAGATCCCTACAGGTAAGTTCAAATATATTGATACATAAATAAATGTATTGATACAACTCGGCAGGAATTCAAAACAAAAGGCAATGTGTCGATACATTCACATATGTATCAATACAATATGACTGTTGGAGTCTTAGATAAAAAGAAAAACAGCTATTTTCACATTAAATGCTCTTTTAACTACCCTTGACACTTCAGCAACTATAAATACAAGCTTTCTCAACATTTATGAAGGTTAAAAGACTTGAAACACAACTCAAGAGAGGAGAATTAGCCAAGATACATTCAAAAACTATTGTACTCTTCTTAAATACAAAACGTTTTCTAGTCAAGCATTTATTAGGCTTCCATTCTTTCTTTTAAGTACTGTACTAAATTCCTCACTCAATTTTAAAAGGCACTCTTGCTGTACCTACATTTCTCTCATTGTATTTGCTCAAGTGGTTATACCTTAGCCAATAGAAAAGGAAGAGTGGTTGTGCTTTAACCATAAAAAGGCATTGTATTGTATGGTTATGCTTGATCCACAAAAGGCATTGTATTGAGCTTTTTGATTGAATAATGAATTTTAAGCTCCTTAGTGAATCTAAGGGAGAGGACGTAGGCAAGGAAGCCGAACCTTTGTAAAACACTTGTGTTAATTTCTCTACTATTCATTTTACTTAAAAATTCAATTCTCTTTCATTGATCTAAAAGCCAATTAGTTTATTTTCTTTCTAAACTTAGCTTTTGAATTAGAGAAAAGATTTTGTTCAAAAAGGAAAATAGTTTTTTTTTTAATTTCTCAAAATAGTCTAATTCACCGTTTAAGACATATACAAGAAAAAAATTGATGGAAAACGCTCTCAACTCCCAAGCGTTTTACTCATTTCTCACCCACCATGGCTTGGCCACAGGTCGGCCACCGGACCCCTCAAACCACTTCCCATTGGCTGCCTTATCACCCCCAGGGCAAGCGGCAACCAACCCAAACGCCAACGTGGAGAAACTCCCCAACTTGCAAGTCCTCCATGGATTCCAGCAAGTTGCAGAAGACAAAACCCAACCGCCACTCTCCCCCCGAGCCCTCAAAAAATCCTTTCTCTTTATAGCGGTGAAAGATAAGCTGTCTTTGATCCCTTCCTCTAGAGACCCTATCGTATACAAGGATCAACCAGCAGTAGCATTTTACGAGGATGAGATCCAGTCCCTTGCCCAGCCGTTCAAGCATTCCCTCATCGGGAAGTTTAGTCACATGCCAAAACTCCAAGACATCGGGCAAGCCTTCAAAGGAATCGGCCTCACTAGAGCCTACACCATTCGGTGGTTGGATTACAAACATGTCTTGATACATTTATCGAATGAGTAGGGCTTTAACAGGATCTAGGTTCGGCAGCAATGGTTTATTGTTAACCAGAAGATGCGGGTTTTTAAATGGACTATAGACTTTGAAGCAGAAAAAGAATCTCCTATAGTTCCTGTTTGGATCTCTTTTCCTAACTTAAAAGCCCACCTTTATGAGAAATCAGCATTGTTGTTTATAGCTAAAATTGTAGGGAAGCCATTGTATATTAATGAAGCTACTGCTATGGGAGCTCGGCCTAGCGTGGCCCGTGTTTACGTGGAGTATGACTGTAGGAAAGAATCGGTGGACTAGGTATGGATTGTGGTGAAGGATCGGGTTATCGGGACTATTACTGGACGTTACATGCAGCAGGTTGAGTTTTCTAAGATGTCGGAGTATTGTGAGCATTGTTGTCATGTGGGTCATACGGTCTCAACGTGTTTGGTGCTAGGAAATCGACCAACGAATCCGATGAAGACTTAGGTAAGCAAAATGTTGAGATATGATAAAAGAAAGATACTGAAGATAGAGCCAAAATCGAAGCAAAAACAAGAAAAAGGAAAAGAATCAATGTTGCCAGTTCAGGTGAAACAAAACATGCAATGGCAATCGATCGGAAAGTTGAGGAACAATGAAGCAAAAGAAAAGATAGGCTGGGATGTCAAGGTATAGAATTGTGGGAAGGCAACGGTGTCATTATCGAACCGCTTTGGGACATTGGAGGTGGGTGAGGAAGTAAAATCGGTAAAGAAAGCAAAACAGGGGTAAATAGGGCACGTGAATAGTGCCATGCCCGCCTAAGAAACTGCAGCAGCAAATGAGCAAGCTGCACCCGTTCTCACTGTTGTTGGGCATTTGTCTTTGGTTGAAGGCAGAGGATCAAGCAAAGTGCATCGGGAAGTGACGTACGAGCCGAGGAAGGGTACGGAAGGCCAGCACGGCAACGGTGAATCGGGTGGTGCAAAAATGGAAGTAGTATCTCTTGTAAAGTCACAAACGAAGGAAGGCGAGGCGTAGGTGCTCTTTCACGAATATGGAATGCATGGTCAAATTGGAAAATACGTGGGAGAACGTGAAAACCATGCAGAAATAGAATGTTGGAGTATGGTAAGTTCAAGAAATAACAAAAATAAAGAAAAAAAATCAAAAGTTGACTGATTGGGTGGCAAAATTAAGTCTGCATGGGGCAGACAAACAGTGCCTAGAAATTGCCTTTTTTGACCTAGAGCTTTTGGCCCTTATGCCAGCACCTGTTGAAGTTGATGGCTCAATGGCACCAGAAGCGGGAGGGCCTGTCACACGTCCTTTCTTTTCTTTGCTTGGGCAGCGAGACCACACAAGCAAAGTCATGGGTGAAGGGGAAATGGCATTAGCAACGCCTACAGTGGCTGATGGGACATTGGTGTAGGAACTTATACAAGCAAATGCAGGTGAAAAGATTAAAAATTATTTCATAGAACCATTGGAAAGACCAACGGCTCTATTGCAAGGAATGGTCAGCAAATGCCAGAGAGTGGGATTGGGGGCCAGAAGGTGTCAGTTGACATGGTTGAAGGTAGTGGAGAACACAGCCCAATAATTGGATAGGGTGCATATCAAACTGGGAAAGTAGATGGCCAAAATCAAGTTGTTTCATCAAAGGCATGCTCACGTGAAATGATGGAAGGCTAGGATGAAAATCCTCCTACCTAGGAGTCCGCCTCGAGTAAGCGCATGTATAATAAAGAGTTGAGTGATATTCCTTATGTTTCAAGAACCAACTTCGCAAAATTGGAAGTTCATCCACGAGTGCGACATAGAAGACATTCAAACACTACAACTTCAGTTGGTAAAATACTCAGTTTAACCTCAGAGGAAGCCGTGGATATGGGGGAAAATGATGGGTTCTCGGATGAAGACTCCATCTCAGTGAGTTTTGAAGCTAGAACCCTATCATGATTAGTGCACTTGTATGGAATGTGAGAGGTATCTCAGGTGCAGTAATTCAAAGAAGAATCAAGAAATTGCAGTTATTGCATAAAATAAAAATTTTAGCAATTTTGGAACCCATGGTTGATAGTTCTAAAGTTGATTTTATCATAAGAAAATTGGGTTTTGAAAAAGTTTTAAGAACTACTCCTAAAAGATATGGTTGTTTCATTCCTTTGATTTAAGTTGTGAAGTGTTGCTGGATCATGTACAATGTCTGCATGTTAAGCTCACCATGCCGTGGTTGGAAGTCCCTCTGTTGGCATCTTTCATCTATGCAAAATGTACCAGGTCAGAGAGGTTAGTACTTTGGGATTGCTTGAGGAGCTTGTCGATTAATATTCATACACCGTGGATAGTTGGGGGCGATTTTAATGCCATTGTACACAGTGGAGAACGGTTGAATGGAGCTGTGCTGCATGGAGGTTCTATGGAAGACTTTGCTACTGCTTTGCTGGATTGTGGGTTAATGGATGGTGGCTATGAAGGAAACCCATTCACTTGGACTAATAACCGTATGTTTCAACGGTTGGACAAAATGGTGTATAATCATCATTGGGCAGACTTTTTTGCTTCTACACGTATACAGCACCTGAATATGGACGGGTCAGACCATTGTCCTTGTTGATTTCCTGCTCTAGGAAGCAGGATAGAGTTCCTTCATCTTTTCGATTCTTGCATGCATAGGTACTTCGCCAGGGGTTTAAAATTTTTGTGGCACAGAATTTGGCTTCTCCCATTATTGCTCTGGTTTACAAGCTTTCTGGGTGAAGCAACGACGCTTAAAACAAGCTTTGAAATAGTGGAATAAGGAGGTTTTTGGAAACATCTTTCACAATTTGAAGGTGGCGGAACAAAGAGCTGTAGATTATGAAATAATTTTTCAACAGGAGTAGTCAATGCAAAACCAAGTTGCCATGAATAAAGTGTATGCCCAGCTTAATCATTTGTTTAGTGTTGAAGAATTATTTTGGAAACAGAAATTTGGTGTTAAATGGTTAGTGGAGGGTGAGCATAACACCAAATTTTTCCACACGAAGGTCAAGAAGAAGCAAATCAAAGGCCATATTTTCAAAATACAAAATCCGGATTGGAGTTGGATTGAAGATCCGGATGTTGTGAAGTCTTCTGCAGTGGAATTTTTTTCCTCCCTCATGAAAAAGGAACCATGTGATATCTCCATATTTGATACTTCATTGATTCCTACTATTATATCTGATAATGAAAATCTTAGTTTATGTGCAGTGCCATCAATTGAGGAACTGAAAAAGGTAGTCTTTAATATTGATAAGGACAATGTTACTGGCCTTAATGAATTCTCATCATATTTTTATCAACAATGTTGGGATATAGTTGCTAATGACCTTATGGATGCAGTAGTTGATTTTTTCCATGGAGCAGACCTCCTAAGGGGAATTACGTCTACAACTATTGTGTTGCTGCCTAAAAATAATAATGCCTCGAAATGGAGTGATTTTAGACCGATAAGTCTTTGTAATGTTTTAAATAAAATCATTACTAAGATTTTAGCTAACCGTCTTGCAAAAGTGCTTCCTTCTATTATTACAGATAATCAGAGTGGCTTCGTAGAGGGGAGATTGATCAGTGACAATATCCTACTTGCTTAGGAACTAATTGGGAAGATTGACCGAAAGTCAAGGGATGGAAATTTAGTTCTCAAGTTGGATATAATGAAGGCTTATGATCGGCTAGAATGGGATTTTCTTTATAGAATGCTATAGCAGTTTGGATTTAATTCTTAGTGGATTAGCATGGTTCGCCATTGCATAACTAATTGCTGGTTTTCCTTGATGATAAATGGTGGTGCTATGGGTTATTTTAAGTTAGAAAGAGGGCTAATTCAGGGTGACTCCATCTCTCCGTTGTTATTTATTCTGGCTATGAAATATTTATCTCGGGGGTTGAATGCTTTGTTTGCCAAATATCCATCACTGCATTACTTATGTTATTGCCCTATGCCAGTAAGCCACTTAGCATTTGCAGACGATATAATCATATTCACTAACAGTGCGAAATCCTCCTTGTAGAAAGTTCTATTTTTCTTGCAGGATTTTAAGGTAGTTTCTGGGCAGCGAATAAACCATTCCAAGAGTTACTTCATCACTCATCGAAATATGACAAACAGTCGCATCCAGATCATCTCTCAAGCCACTGGCTTCATTCGTAAGTGCCTGCCTATCACATATTTGGGGGTGCCCCTTTATAAAGGACCAAAAAAGGTGATGTTATTTGATGAATTGGTAGCAAAGATTCAGGACCGTATAGCAGGATGGGATAATAAAATATTATCCCTATGAGGGCAAATAACGCTATTACGTAGTGTATTATCTTCTCTGCCTATTTATTTGCTCCAGGTCCTTAAACCTTTTATTTGTGTTATTGAAAGAATTGACAGAATATTCAATAATTTTTTATGGGGAGGTTCGGCAGGTACTAAAAAAATCCATTGGGCATCGTGGCATAAGTTCACCCTACCATCCAATGAAGGTGGATTAGACATTAGAGGCCTAGGTGATGTGGTTGAGGCCTTTAGCATGAAACTCTGGTGGAGGTTTTTAACTTGTAACAGCATTTGGACGCAATTTATGCGGATTAGATATTGTGCTGGTCAAATTCCAAGGTATGTGCAACTGAAGCTTTGTGATTCAGAAACGTGGAAACGGATGTTAGCTAGTTGCCCGGTTACAAAACAATACACTAGGTGGCGGTTGGTAAGGGTGAGTTATTTTTTGGCATGACTGTTGGATGGGTGAAGCACCCTTGGTTAATCGATTTCCATCCTTTGCATCATTTATGACAAGAGTTTGCTATTTCTATGATAATGCCAAATGGGATGTGGGTAAGCTGAACAATGTTACCGGAGGATGTTGTGGCTGAAATTTTAAAAATTCTGATCGATCCACCCAGTGATGATAGGGCGTATTGGGTACCTACTTCGGATGGGCAATTCACTACTAAGTTCGCTTGGGAGAAAATTTGACAGCGACAATCGGTGAATCTTGTGTTCAATTTAATTTGGCATAAAAGCATTCCCCTAACTATTTCTTTCTTTCTATGGAGGTTATTACAGGATTGGATCCCAATTGATTTGTGATTGAAAACCAAGGGATTTCAGTTAATTTCTAAATGCCAGCACTGCAACTTAGAGGAGTCTCTCATGCATGTTATGTCGGAATGCCCAATAGCTACATAGGTTTGAAATTATTTTGCAAAATTTTTCCAAATCAACATTAGTCATCCCTAGAATGTTTATCAGATTATCTGGGCATAGGTGTACTCTGGTGATTACACGAAAAAAGGACACATACGCACGTTAATGCCTTTATTTATTTTTTGGTTTCTATGGGTTGAAAGGAATGATACGAAGCATAGAGACCTTGGTATGTATCCTAACAGAGTGGTATGGAGAGTTTTAAAACTCATCCACCAATTATTTCACGAGAGGCAATTCCACCGGTGGAAATGGAGGGGTGATTTACAGATTGCTCAAGCATGGGGTCTAATATTTCAGCAAGCATCCCCATATCCACCAAAAATATTTTCTTGGCACGAACCATTAACAAGTGAGTTTAAGTTTAATGTTGATGGTAGTTCCAAGCATAATTTTCAAAACGCTGTTGGAGGTGGACTTCTTCGAGATCATACGTGTATCATGATTTTTGGATTTTCTGAATATTTTAGACCTTATAATTCATTACGGGCAAAGTTAATGGCACTACATAGGGGTACTCTTTTGTGTATTGAGTACAATGTTACTAGACTTTGGATAGAAATTGATGCAAAAGTAGTGGTACAAATGATACATGGGGGCCACCAGGGATCCTCTAGGACTCGGTATTTACTTGCTTCCATTCGCAGATGCTTGAGTGATATCGCTTGTCGGATTTCGCACATCCATAGAGAAGGGAACCAAGCTACAAATCATCTCTCAAATCAAAGACAAACGCACCAAAACTTGCAAGTTTTTTCACAAGTAGAAGGTCAACTCAGAGGTATTCTTAGATTAGATAAAGTTAGTTTACCTTATGTTCGCTTTAGATAAATGTAAAGGAGTAGTACTCCTAATTTATTTTTGTTATTTTCATTATGTCATTTTCATAGATTCTTGTAATATGGAAGTGTTTCAATTTTATGACCATAGTCAAAAAAATGTTCATAAAATGAAACATTCCATTCTAGGCACTCTTCTTAATCTTTCTCAATCTCATGTAACTCTAGAGGTTTGGTTCATGTCCCCCTCCCTTTTGTACTTATTTTTTTGATTATTAATGAAATGTTTACAAGGTAGTTAGGCCTTGCAAGAATTTCTAGCTTAAAAAAAAAAAAGCCTAATTCACCCCCTTTTGGACCAATCATATTGAGCTAATTAACATAGCAGAGGACATTGTTGAATTGAGTAGGGAAAAATGTCATGGCTTGTGAGATCAACCCAGAGGAAAGGTGCTTTGGGAGCCAAGAAGCCTTAAGGACGCTTGGGGGCTCGCCAAGAATAGGCCATCAGGGTGCTTATCCAAAGGGATGTGGGTAAAAAAGGCAGTTGAGCAGGATCTAAAAAGATGGCAATGTGTTGATGTTATGGGAGTTGGCCAAAAGAGTCCAACAAGACTAGTAGCCTAAGTGCCAAAAAGGGTGTTAGGTAGGTCAAGGAACTAGACAAGTCAACGTCTAACCTAAAAGGCCAAAACTACAAGTTGCCAAAACAAGTAGCCTAACCTTACTTAGCTCCAACCGGCAAAACACAATTCCAATGAGTAGGAACATGTTCCAGCAAGTTAAAGGTTTGAAAATCATTGGTTGAGGCTCCTCCAAAAAACTATTAAAAAGAGGGGGCTATTTAGGTTTAAATTTTCCCTCCATGAGGCTATATAGCAGTTGTAAAGGGTAACCCTTTATATAAAGGACATCCCACACCAATATGCAAAGCTCAAGCTAAGGAGAGAATGCTTTAAGGTTTTATATATTGTACATGCGTTATATAAAGAATGAGTGCACAACTTCCTTTATCAATCATTCTTATGCTTTACTTTTTATGCACTTTACTTCCATTGTTGTGTGAGTCACTCTTGAGCAATCCATCTCCTTGAGTGGGAAAGGCAAGGTTAGATTGACTTAGGCATTCCTGAGGGTGTCAAGGGTGCCTAAAACCACACAATGGTGCACTCCAGCTGTTACCATGTGACATAAGCACATAAACTAGAAGAGAATATCCCATTTTGCTCCCTTTGTTAACGAGCCTTCAAAATCTAGCCATTTGATAATGAAATAGACATTATAGATGTGTAAAATTTCTCAAATGATGTAACTTAAAATTCTATTTTTTTTTTCTCTTCAATACCTAACTAATTAACAAAATATTCATGAACCTTTAAAAAATCACTATCAAAGATCAAAGAAACAAGTGCAATATACAAACATTTCCTACACCAAGTAAAAAAGCATTAATAAGCTTAAAAAAAACTAGAAATCTTTTTAAAGTTCTATTAAGCTTTAAATTCATAAATCAATAGTAGAAAATGTATAAAACCTTGTTTACATCATCAGAAATACTAATAGAATCTTAAACTAAATTTCAAACAAAATTATTGCAGTTGTAGCATTCTTAACCCAATCTCAAGAATGCAAAATAAGGTTAGGTTTTTGTAATTGGTTCTTACTTGTTCTTGTATAGGAGTTTTCAGCAAGATTTCTCCAATAAAAGGGATGGTTAAGGGTGTGTATCATTCATGCAAAATTGAATTAATCGATCAAACCAAATTAATTCGGTAGATTGGTTAATTTTAAAATAGTTTTAATCAACTATCAAAGTGGCTTTTCTTTATATTTTAGTGTTCAATTAATTCAGTTTGAAAGTTCAATTTAATTAAAGTACCCAAATTTCAAGCAAATATCACAATTAGTGATTGATTACCTACTATATTATTTTTAAAGAAATTTGGATGAGTGATGAAGGTGAAAGTACAAGCTTTGAATGAAGATAGAAAATTATTCTATTAATAATTATGCAACATTTCTATTTTTAGTCTTTGTTAAATGTTTTACTTCCATAGTTGTTGGAGTTATTTATTTAACTTTTAATTATTTCACAAGAAATTATTTTTACTATTTTCTCTGTTTGATTCGCAAAAAATAGATGGTTACTTGGAGCTTTACTTCTAAACAATGAAAAAAGAGGCCAAATTTTGAAAATTCTATTCTTTTTCTATTTGGAAAGACAATTTCCAAAATGCAAAATGCATGTAAGGCCCTTTATAAACCCACAAACCCTCAACCTTCTTAACCCAACACCACCAACCATCGCTTCCCTTACCCTTTATCGATGACCACGTGTCCTTCCCTCTTTCCTTTTCTTTTCCTTATCATCACTCATAAACCCATGACTAAAGAGCTTGTAATTTCAACCGTCCTCTCTCTTTTCGTCTTCCTAACCATCTTCAGTTGTCAAGATCTCTACAATTGTTTTAGGTTCTAACACTCTATTGATCCAGTTGAGTTCTTTGTTGAATATATTTAAGGATTTTGGAGTTCTTTGTGCAATGATTGGGTGCTTTGAAGAATCATGTAAAAATCTAGGTAGGAAAGCTTTTAGTAATGGTATTCTTTATGTGGGCTTGTAACTTTTTAGTTCCAAATCATGAATAAAAAGATTTTGTTTTCTTTTGCAGGTGTTTAATTGCAAAAATAAAAAAGAAAAAATTATTGTGTCTTAATGGAGACAATTATTTGATTTGATTAGTAATTTTTACAAGAATATTCATGTTTGTCTAATACAATAAATTTATATTTTTAACAAATTTTCAAAATTTTCCATTATATTACTCAATAATAGAAAATATTTTTCACATCTTCTTCCAAACAACAGAAAAACTTGTCAAGAAAATACCTTCTTCAAAAACATTTTTATTTTTCAAAAATTTATTTCTCTAAAACAAACAATGTCTTATTATGGATGTAATTTTTGCAGTTTTTATGCTTGTATCAATTATAATGAACTAGTATTTTAGAATATGATTTTAATTATGTTTAATGACTGTTGGAGTTATAATTTTTTTTAGTTTGATGTTAGATTTATTTACTTAATTTCTATTTACTCGATTATATTTTATAATTTTGTTACTTTTAATTAAATTCATAAATATTAATATAAATATTTTTATTTTGACATTTATTGTATAATAAATTATAGTTATAAGATAATTTTTCATAATTCGATTAAAAAGTGCAACGGAATCAAATAATTTAAAATAGTTGAATGATTAATAATTTAATTATATAAAATTATTTCTGTTTTCAATTATGAAAAGTATTAATATATATTTATATATAGATTCTAACCTACAAAGGATGTGGGTGGGATTTTAGAGGTTTGAAGGATATCTTGGTCTTTTGCTCTACTTTTGTGAGGATATTTTGGGTGGTTAGCATTTATATGTTAGAGATACTTTTTAGGTTTTTATGCTTTTTTTTTATGGGCTATTTCAGTTACCCAACTTGAGTTCGTGTCCTGTTTCTCCACCATTACTGCTACAGTTGCCTCTATTGCCACCACCACCACCACAATTGCCCTTCTTGCCTTCAACCTTGGTTTTGACCTTGCATTGTCGCCTCCACCCCAAATGATCAACAGCACTTTTGATTTGACCCCTAGGTATTCAGGAAATATGGCCTTTACCTCTCTTTTTAGGATTTTTTTTATTTCTTTGAGACTTTTTATCAAATGAGTGGAACGAATAGCATTGCCAATTGATAAGTCAAGAAACTTTTTTCCTTTTTAGCTTTTTTGATCTTTAACTTCTTATGGGTATTTATTATATTAATGAGAAATTATAGAAAGAGAAAGAAAAATAGAAAGGAAAAATGAAAGGAGTAGAGTAGGAGTTTGAGAGGAAAAGCAAGTTTTTGAACAATTTGATTCAAAAAAGGAAGGCTAGCATTGGCGACGCCACACAGTGGCTCCTTCGTGAATTCAGGGACAATGTTCGAGGAAGATGACGGTGGTTTTGGTTTTAATGACAAAATGTCCATGGGTTTTATTGAGCTTGATTGCATGTGGGTTTATTGATTGGGAACTTGAGGAATTCCTGTTTATGAGTTTGAACTTTCCATTACCCACTACTTTTCAATTTCAGTCTTTTCCCTATCAAATTATTGCTAATATCTACATATATAACAATTTATAATACTATCAATATTCTTCATAATTAATTTTATTATTTATAGAGTAACATTTACAGTATAATTTATGTCAAATGAATGCTACTGAAGGAATATTAAGTGGACAAAAATGCATTTGACAAATGTATTAGAGGCTTTTATAAATTACACATGGGTGATCAATGGTTAACATGCAAGTACTCTTAATATTACATAATCAACTAGAAATCAACATGCAAATGTGCTTATTAAGAGTGTTAAGTAAGTTTTTCTTCGTCACCTTTGCTCAATCTTTTCAAATGACATGTGGTCTCATCTTTTTCTTCTTCCCTTGTTTTCCTCTCTTTCTCTTTCTTTTTAAATTTTTGTTACAATGCTGGACGTGACAAGCATAACTAAAATTTTGAAATTATTACTGTGAATTCAACTTTTCTAGTTCGAAATACCATCTACTTATGCAATGTTATCCAAAAAGTTGACATAACTTATTTTGAGTACCTTGTACAAATCAAACTCCATGCTATTTTTTAGACAACTTGGTGTTCATCATTGAATACAAAACTTTTTTTTGTACATTCTGTATGAAGTTATCTTTGTACATATGTAAAATGTTGATTAGCATGATGAAATTAAAGATGCAGATATGATATTTAGTTTGCTGCTATGATATGTAATATTGTGAAATCCTTGTTTTTCTTTAAGTGTAACTTGGTAAATTTTGAGTATTGATGAACTATATTTTGAATTTGATTATTGGATAAGTTTTCCTGATCATTTAGTTATATAAATTTCTTCATAAGATGGTGTTATATTTGCGGATGATTAATGGTTGAAAGAATGGATGAAAAAGGAAACTAAAAGAATGTGTTTTTGCAAGTTAAGGCATGAAGGTTGATCCTTGGAAGTAATTGAACTCTTATTAGGCTTTTAAAAGTACAAGGATCGACTACTAAGGGTTAAAAAGGTTTATCCTAGCAAGATAAAACACTTTGAATAGCTTCGAGAACTAAAGTATCAACCCCAAAGGTTAAAGGGTCGATTCTTGCAAATCAAGACCAAAATCCAACCTTTTTAGCAAAAAAGGTTAATCCTTGGGCATTAAAAGGTAGATCCCTAGAGTCTAGCAAGAAAAAACAAAAAACCTTAACTCAAGCCCTACTTTGCATTTTTCATTTCTTCAACCTCCATTCATTCTCCAACAATCTCCAAACCCTCTTACAACCCTTTAAGACCCCATTTAGCAAGGATTCAACCTTCCAAACTCAAATTTAAGGTGAGATTTACCATTTTCAAGTTTTAAAGACCATGTGTTTAACCTAACACCATTTTCTACAAATTTTAGCTTATTAATCCTCCATTGAGTTAAGGATTTTGGCAATTTTTACTCTTCAAAAAGGTTTTTGAGGTAAGGGTACTTAAGGTTGTTCAATAAATGATTTTGGTTTGAAGTGTTAAATTTTGTTGGAATTTAAATGAAGAATATTCGATTACTTGACTAGTTTTGAGAATGGGTTTGTTAGAAACTATAAGATATTTTATAAGATTTATTATGCTCGATGATTATTAAAGTTTGAGATTGTAGAACAACCAAGGTTTGGCAAATCGAAGCTTAGGAAAATTTACTTTTTGTCAAGGTGAGTGGGTACACCTCTTTAAGTACTTTAATACGTAAAAAAAGCATGATTTGCAAGTTTATTTACCTTTGCATGTTTTAAATGACATTGGAAAAAATATTGATTTCAAGTATTTTGTTCAAAACTTTTTAAAGAAAGTTTTGAATCTAATATATATGTAAATATGATACTATGTATTTATTTTGAACAAGTGGGGACAAGCCTTTTCAAATGATTTATCTTCAAAGATTCTTCTTTGGTATGGTTAATATGAAATCGATATGTAAACATAGAATTACATGTATGGATGATGTACATCCTCTTGTATGAAATTGATATGGAAATATTGATGGTAATTGCTTATGTGAGCATTGGCTTTGCTTGATTGAACATGATATTGCCCATTGTTATGTACACTTGTAAATGTGTATGGTTGTGTTGAGTTTGTTTGAATGTATGTATGGTTATATTGATGAAGTGTGAAGTTTGTGGAGTGAAAGGGTGTAGATGGAGGGCCCAAATTCTTCATCATGCGTGATGATACAATGGCATACAAGGTGTAGACGAAGGGCCCTAGACCATCATGCTATTGCTGAGGATGGCATACGAGTGTAGATGAAGGGCCATAAACCATCAAGGTTGTGAGACCCTGTCAAGCTCGATTAAAAGACGGCATTGTACCGAGTGGTACAACTAAGTTAAATCGAGGCTTGAACTAGTTCAAATAGAAATTCTAAGAGGAAATTGAAAATTTTGAAACCCACAGAATGGCTTAGAATAGTGATTCAGAGTTCAAGGTCCAGTTTGGAGTCCATCAGGAAAATTGACCGATTAGAGACAAAACGATCATTTTACCATTTGATGATTAAATGGAGATTTCTAGCCAAGATTTGATCACATTTGACCAAGAATAATTATATGAAATATAATATTGATTATTGGAGCATAAAATGATGTTTAGCAGTGAAAAATTGTGATTCCCGGTATTTTTAGAGTACAAGGGTAAAATGATAATTTTATCACTAGAGGACTAAACGAGAATTTTTTTAAAAATGATTTTTGCCCCATTTGGTTAATATTGATCAATATTAGTGTTATTTGAGGTTGAAAAGTAGAAATAATGTGATTCCGGTACATTTCGAAGTATAGGGGCAAAATCGTAATTTTTTCACCCCAAGGGTAAATCGGTAAATTTTTCGCCCCAACACTTGTCAAGACCAAGGGATTCTAAATGTGGTAGGATTGGATAAATACCAGAATAATTGTGGTGAAAAATTAAGAAGAAAAAGTCAAAAAGTTAAAAATTGGGCCAATAAGCATGTGACACGTGGCATGCTTGATTATTTTATTATTTTCTATAGAAATCAGCCCATTAAATCCCCAATTCTCTCATCATATTTGGCCTAGACAACCAGCAACAAGAAAAAAGGAAGAACAAAGGGAAAAACAAGAAAACCTTGGTGGAAATTCAAAGAAAAAGTGAAGAAATCAAGAAAACAAGCTAGGTAAGTTAAAATTT
>NC_030858.1:23878268-23886134 GCF_000208745.1 Theobroma cacao
TTGTAATGTACGTGAAATTTGACACATTGTACTTTGAGAATTTTCATGAATTTTATGTTGATTTTATTAGTTTAGCAGGATGGCTTTTTGTTGAGTGAGGAAAAATGTTTCTCTTGTTGCTCCGTTTTCGCTGTAGCAAAATTCATGCTCGCTGCAGCGAGAAACTCTCGGGTTTAGAGGGGTTTTAAGTAGGAATGAACTAAATTGCATTGTTTTGAAACAAGTGCATCATGATTTTAAATTCTCCCTAATTGTTGCTTGTTCCCTTCCTTGTTCACTCATTGGGTTTATACTTACCATTTTCAAATTCATGTTTTCAGATCACGAAGCAGCCGATAATTAGGACGAGGTGCCCTTATAGACCTATGTCCATCTTTTGGTAGGTGTCTCGACATTCAGTAGTTATATATTCATCCGAGTCCCTTCGCTAGAAGTCGAGTATTATTTTGTTATGTATAGATGAACTTAATGTAAATTTTAAATGAGTAATGTCAGTACGAGTTGGCAATGTATATCACTATTTTGATTCAAAGTTATGAAATATGACTTAGTGATAATAGATGGAATTATAAGTAAGATAAATAATAGGCTTGATTAGGTTTAGTGAATTACGTCCATTGGACCCATGCGCCGATCATGGCCTAGAATCTGGATCGTAACAATGTTGGTATCAGAGCCCTAGGTTTGTCTAAGTCCTAGGACTTCCATTTGTTGGTCCAGCGGAGTGTCGGGTTTTTATGTGGGAACTTCGGTTGTGAAGTGTGAACCACGGCACATTTTACAACCAAATGACCACATAGATTCCCTATCTTAGAAACCACCTTTTGCCTTAAGTATGATTATAATATGTGTTTAATAACAGGTGTTTGCTCTTGTCTAGGTAAGAATGCCACCTAAGACACGAGCCGCCTCAAGACGGGTAGAGGAGCAAGATGCTCCCATTGAGATGGTAGATAGACCACGGGCATCCACCCAAAGAGGCCAAGGTAGACGTGGCAGGGTCACTAGTCCAGTGAGGTCGGATACGCCTGTGAGTAGGCAAGATGAGGGACAGTCCTCAGGTAATGTAGATAGACACCTAGCTGGGGGTATTACTATTGAGGATTTGACGACAGGCCTACAAGGAGTTAACCGGGTTGTAGAGATGATGGCGACCCGTATGGAGGATATACAGAGGGTAGTAAAGGGGAGACCTATAGTACAAAAATCTCCTAGCTCCCAAGGACAGACCGATCACCAATATCGTGAGGTGGAGAGGGGTCACTTAGAGATTTCTCTTCCCAATTTCCTAAAGCTTAAGCTTCCATCATTTTTAGGGTCTGATGCATCAGAGAAACCCCAGGTTTTCCTAGATAAGATGGAGAATATATGTAAAGCTTTGGGATGCTCTAGTGTTCGATCAGTCGAGTTAGCTGCCTTCCGATTAGAGGATGTGGCGTAGGAATGGTATAGCTCCTTGTGTAAAGGCAGACCGACGGATGCAGCACTATTGACTTGGAGTGAGTTTAGTGTAGCTTTCTTGGATCGGTTCCTACCACTCAGTGTACGTAATGCCAGAGCCAGAGAGTTTAAGAATTTGGTACAGACTTCGAGTATGACAGTGTCGAAGTATGACATCAAGTTTACACAGTTGTCTCGCTATGCTCCCTACCTTGTTTCTACTGAAGAGATGAAGATTCAGAGGTTTGTGGATGGGTTAGTAGAGCCACTGTTTAGGGCTGTGGCATCTCGAGATTTCACTACCTATTCTGCAGCAGTAGATTGTGCTCAGCGCATTGAGATGAGGACCAGTGAGAGTAGGGCTGCGAGGGATAGGGCAAAGAGGGCCAAGTCTGAGGGTTATCAAGGTCGAAGAGATTTCAGTAGTGGTGATTCGTCTTCTAACCATCAGGGTCCACAAAGGGATTTACGATTATCCCAACAGAGGAGTGACCTGCCTAGTGCTAGTGTTAGGACAGGATAGAGAACTTTCAATGTTATGAGACAACAAGATTCGAGACAGAGTAGTCAAGTCACCCACTTTTGTGATATTTGTGGGAGACGACATAGTGGACGATGTTTCCTTACCACAAGAACTTGTTTCGGGTGCGGTCAACTTGGGCATATTATGAGAGGTTGTTCGAGGGCTCATCAATCACAAGATTCTGCTCATGGTTCCACCCAACCAGCTTCATCTGCTCCTTCAATTGCTGCCTCATCTGGCCAGAAGGCTAGTGGATCGAGGGGTAGAGGTGCTGGTACTTCCTCTCAGGGCAGGCCATTTGGGTCCGGACATTAGAGTTCTGTTGGTAGAGGCTAGGCAAGGGTGTTTGCTTTAACACAGCAGGAGGCCCAGACATCCAATGCCGTGGTCTCAAGTATTCTTTTAATTTGTGATATGAATGCTCGGGTACTATTTGATCCTGGTGCTACTCATTCTTTTATCTCTCCATGTTTTGCATCTCGGTTGGGTAGAGATTGTGTTAAGAGAGAGGAACAATTAGTAGTGTTTACTCTTTTAAAGGAGATATTTGTGGTCGAATGGGAATATGAGTCTTGTGTAGTACGAGTCAAAGACAAGAACACTTTGGTGAATTTGGTGGTGTTAGACACCTTAGACTTTGATGTGATCTTGGGGATGGATTGGTTATTACCTTGTCATGCTAGTGTGGACTGTTATCATAAATTGGTTAGATTTGATTTCCCCGATGAATCATCATTTAGTATTCAGGGGGATAGGAGTAATGCTCCAACCAATTTGATATCGGTCATTTCTGCCAGAAGGTTAATACGACAGGGTTGTATAGGTTGCTTAGCTGTTGTAAGGGATACTCAGGCGAAAGTTGGAAATGTAAGTCAAGTGTCGGTGGTGAAGGAGTTCGTGGATGTATTTCCCGAGGAGCTACCAGGTTTACCTCCCGAGCGGGAGATTGAATTTTGTATAGATTTAATTCTCGACACTAGACCTATATCCATACCCTCATATAGAATTGCACCGGCAGAGCTCAAAGAGCTTAAGGATCAATTAGAGGATTTGTTGGATAAAGGCTTCATCCGTCCTAGTATATCCCCATGGGGAGCACCAGTGTTATTTGTGAAGAAGAAAGATAGGTCACTTAGGCTGTGCATTGATTATCGACAGCTTAATAAAGTAACGGTGAAGAATAAATATCCTCTCCCAAGGATAGATGATATATTTGATCAACTACAAGGAGCATAATGTTTCTCTAAGATAGATCTACGATCTGGGTACCATCAGTTGAGAATCCGGAACGAAGATATACCCAAGACCGCATTTCGAACAAGATATGGGCACTATGAGTTCTTAGTGATGTCATTTGGGCTCACGAATGCTCCTGCAGCCTTCATGGATTTGATGAACCGAGTGTTCAAGCCTTATTTGGATAAGTTTATGGTGGTGTTTATTGATGACATCTTGATATATTTAAAGAGCCGAGAGGAGCATGAGCGGCATCTTAAGATAGTGCTCCAAATTTTGAGAGAACATCGATTGTATGCTAAGTTCTCCAAGTGTGAGTTTTGGCTCGAAAGTGTTGCATTCTTGAGGCATGTGGTATCTAAGGATGAGATACAAGTTGATTCAAAGAAAATTGAAGCAGTGGAAAAATGGCCAAGGCCAACTTCAGTTACGGAGATTAGAAGCTTTGTGGGTTTAGCTGGCTATTATCGTCGCTTTGTGAAGGACTTCTCCAAAATAGTTGCCCCTCTGACTAAGCTGACACGTAAAGATACAAAATTTGAGTGGTCTGATGCTTGTGAGAATAGTTTTGAGAAGCTTAAGGCATGTCTCACCACAGCTCCAGTGTTAAGCCTACCGCAAGGCACAGGGGGTTACACGGTGTTTTGTGATGCATCGGGGGTTGGTTTAGGATGTGTATTAATGCAACATGGGAAGGTGATTGCGTATGCATCTAGGCAACTTAAAAGGCATGAGCAGAATTACCCCATACACGATTTGGAAATGGCAGCAATCGTGTTTGCCTTAAAGATTTGGAGACATTACTTGTATGGTGAGACTTGCGAGATATACACGGACCACAAAAGTCTGAAGTATATATTTCAGCAGAGGGATCTTAACTTGCGGCAACGTAGATGGATGGAGTTGCTAAAGGATTATGATTGTACTATTCTTTACCATCCCGGTAAGGCCAATGTAGTGGCGGATGCCTTGAGTCGAAAATCAATGGGAAGCTTGGCACATATTTCCATTGGTAGGAGATCTTTGGTTAGAGAGATCCATAGCTTGGGAGACATAGGTGTGCGTTTGGAAGTTGCGGAGACAAATGCTTTGCTAGCACACTTTAGAGTGAGGCCTATTTTAATGGACAGGATTAAAGAAGCACAAAGTAAAGATGAGTTTGTGATTAAGGCCTTAGAGGATCCTCAGGGTAGGAAAGGAAAAATGTTTACTAAAGGCACAGATGGAGTGTTGAGGTATGGAACCAGACTTTATGTGCCTGATGGTGACGGGTTGAGGAGAGAAATATTGGAGGAAGCTCACATGGCAGCTTATGTGGTACATCCAGGGGCTACAAAGATGTATCAAGATTTGAAAGAGGTGTATTGGTGGGAAGGACTTAAGAGAGATGTAGCTGAGTTTGTCTCCAAGTGCCTGGTTTGTCAGCAGGTTAAGGCTGAGCATCAAAAGCCTGCAGGGCTACTACAGCCATTACCAGTACCCGAGTGGAAGTGGGAACATATTGCTATGGACTTTGTAACGGGTTTGCCTCGAACCAGTGGGGGATATGATTCAATTTGGATAGTAGTGGACCGGTTAACAAAGTCAGCTCATTTTCTTCCGGTTAAGACTACTTATGGGGCTGCCCAATATGCTCGAGTTTATGTGGATGAGATAGTGCGACTACATGGTATTCCCATTTCTATAGTATCTGACAGAGGAGCTCAGTTTACTAGTAGGTTTTAGGGAAAGTTGCAAGAAGCATTGGGCACTAAGTTGAATTTCAGCACAGCTTTCCACCCTCAGACTGATGGACAGTCTGAACGGACCATACAGACATTGGAGGATATGTTGAGGGCTTGTGTGATAGACCTTGGTGTCAAGTGGGAGCAATATCTACCCTTAGTGGAATTTGCCTACAACAACAGTTTCCAAACTAGCATCCAAATGGCACCATTTGAGGCATTATATGGACGGAGATGTAGGTCACCCATTGGATGGCTAGAGGTAGGAAAAAGGAAACTTTTGGGGCTTGAGTTGGTGCAAGATGCCACTAAGAAAATACGCATGATCCGTCAGAGGATGTTAACAATACAAAGTAGACAAAAGTCATATGCTGATAACCGACAGAGAGACCTAGAGTTCCAAGTAGGAGATCATGTATTTTTGAAAGTTTCGCCAACTAAAAGGGTAATGAGGTTTGGCAAGAAAGGGAAGTTAAGTCCTCGGTATATAGGACCCTTCGAGATCTTAGAAAGGGTTGGAGCAGTGGCATATCGTTTGGCATTACCGCCAGACCTTTCGAATATCCATCTCGTGTTTCATGTGTCCATGCTTAGGAAGTACAACCCATATCCATCACATGTAATACGGTATGAAACCATTCAGTTGCAAGATGATCTAACCTATGAGGAACAACCGATAGCTATCCTTGATAGGCAAGTTAAAACGCTCCGTTCAAAGGATGTAGCCTTAGTGAAACTGTTATGGCGGAATCACACTAACGAGGAGGTAACGTGGGAAGCTGAGGATGACATGAGGACAAAGCATCCACACCTTTTCGATATGTAAAGGTAACCCACTCTACATTGAGTTTAATTTTGGGGACCGAATTTTTATTAGTGGGGGAGAATGTGAGACCCTGTCAAGCTCTATTAAAAGATGGTATTGTACCGAGTGGTACAACTAAGTTAAATCGAGCCTTGAACTAGTTCCAATAGAAATTTTAAGAGGAAATTGAAAATTTTGAAACCTGCAGAATGGCTTAGAATAGTGATTCGGAGTTCAAGGTCCAGTTTGAAGTCCATCAGGAAAATTGACCGATTATGGACAAAACGATCATTTTACCATTTGATGATTAAATGGAGAAATCTAGCCAAGATTTGATCACATTTGACCAAGAATAATTATATGAAATATAATATTGATTATTGGAGTATAAAATGATGTTTAGTAGTGAAAAATTGTGATTCCCGATATTTTTGGAGTACAAGGGTAAAATGGTAATTTTATCACTAAAGGACTAAACGGGAATTTTTAAAAAAATAATTTTTCCCCATTTGGTTAATATTGATCAATATTAGAGTTATTTGAGGTTGAAAAGTAGAAATAATGTGATTCTAGTACATTTTAGAGTATAGGGATAAAATCGTAATATTTTCGTCTCGGGGGCAAATCCGTAAATTTTTCGCCCCAGCACTTGTCAAGACTAAGGGATTTTAAATGTGGTAGGATTGGATAAATACCAGAATAATTGTGGTGGAAAATTAAGAAGAAAAAGTCAAAAAGTTAAAATTGGGCCAATAAGCATGTGACACGTGGCATGCTTGATTATTTTATTATTTTCTATAGAAATCAGCCCATTAAATCCCCAATTCTCTCACCATATTCGGCCTAGACAATCAGCAACAAGAAAAAAGGAAGAACAAAGGGAAAAACAAGAAAACCTAGGTGGAAATTCAAAGAAAAAGTAAAGAAATCAAGGAAACAAGCTAGGTAAGTTAAAATTTCTTTAATTCTCCTTGATACCTAGCTTACCCATGCTTTTGTTCTTGATTTTCATGGTTGAATATTGAGTTATCATGATGAATTCAATTGTGAAAAATGGGTATGGAAGAGGAATTGTTGTTGGAATAATTTGATTTTAGACTATGGTAGTGTTTAGGGATAGTTAAATATGGTTATGAACAAAAACACAAAAGAAATATTCAATTTCTCTAGGGTTCCTTGTTGGTCGAACCATGAGGGCTGAACATCAATGGGGGATTGTTTTTATTTCAAGGAAAATGGCTTCGAAAATGATGAATTAAGGTGAAACGGTTATGTAGAAAAAAAATTTCAGTGCTAGTGCACCAAATGACTGAATTTTTTTATAAGGAACTGTGAGGGTTCTAATGTTGAATTTGGCTTTATTTAAATGGTATGTGGTAAATTAAGGTATTAGAGGAAAAATGAATTAATTTAGAGGTGATTTGGACACAATCGCTAATGAATCGGGTGATTAATCGAATTTAATCGATACCCTGATTAAGTGGTAATCGAACGTTTTTTTGCATTTACATATCAAGCATTAGTAATTTAAATTAGTTTATATCAATTTAGGGACAATATAGTAAATTCCTCGACTTTGTTATTTGTCAAGGTAGTGAGACGTCCGGAAAAGGCAAAGGAATTGCGCCTAAGGACTATTAGTCCGAGTGCACTCAGAATCTAGATTTTCGACACCTGTGAGTGGACTGCCTATCAAAATTGTTTTGGGAATATGACTATTTTGAACAAAGTGTTTGAATGATTTTATGCAATTTTTCATGAAAATGAATGCCTTGGGAACAAGTTTTTGAGAAAATGTTTATGTTATGAAATGTGGTTATTATGGATTTTTATGTGGCTGCATTATGTTGATATACATATATGCTTGAATATAATATTGTGTAATTATGTTGACTCGACTATGTGCGAGTAGGGAGTGCGCATAAGCCGAGGATGACCCGATTATGTGCGAGTAGGGAGTGTGCATAACCCGGTGATGACCCGGTTATGTTCGAGTAGGGAGTGCGCATAACCCGGTGATGACCCAGCCATGTGCAAGTAAGGAGTGCGCATGAGCTGGTGATGATGATGATGGGTTGGTGAGATGATGATGATGGGTATATACGTATATATATATATATATATATATATATATACTA
>NC_030858.1:23886380-23928506 GCF_000208745.1 Theobroma cacao
AAAAAATGTTTCTCTTGTTGCTCTGTTTTCATTGCAGCGAAATTCATGCTCGCTGCAGCGAGAAACTCTTGGGTTTGGAGGGGTTTTAAATAGGAATGAACTAAATTGTATTGTTTTGAAACAAGTGCATCATGATTTTAAATTCTCCCTAATTGTTGCTTGTTCCCTTCCTTGTTCACTCACTGGGTTTATACTCACCATTTTCAAATTCATGTTTTCAGATCACGAGGCAGCCGATAATTAGGACGAGGTGTCCTTCTAGACCTGTGTCCATCTTTTGGTAGGTGTCTCGGCATTCGGTAGCTGTATATTCATTCGAGTCCCTCCGCTGGAAGTCGAGTATTATTTTGTTATGTATAAATGAACTTAATGTAAATTTTAAATGAGTAATGCCAGTACGAGTTGGCAATGTATATCACTATTTTGATTCAAAGTTATGAAATATGACTTAGTGATAATAGATGGAATTATAAGTAAGATAAATAATAGGCTTGCTTGGGTTTAGTGGATTACGTCCATTGGACCCATGCGCGGGTCATGGCCCAAAATCTAGGTCGTGACAAAGGCACTAATGATTTGGACAATATACGAGTGTCAATGGAGGGCCCAAGTCCAATGCCATGATATGTTATATGTGGTAACGGAGTGTGGATGAAGTGCTCCAATCCATGGTATTAGTGTCAATGGGAGGACACTTGTGTGATGTTGTCTTGAGACACGGTTATACAATATGTGTGTGACAATATTTGTGATGAAATGAATACTATTATGTGATTGCTTGATAACGTACAAATTATGTATGTATGTGATACGCGGTAGATCCTAGCATAGGATCCTATATGAATCAAGTATAAGTATGGAAATACCCCTAGCTCGGGTTTAAAAGCAAGGTATCAAAACCCTCACAAGGGATCTAATACTCCAGGTAAAAGTGTGATATCTTCGTTTTCATAACAATATTTTTTTTTCATTTTTACAAACGGTAAATCTTACTTTCATAAATGAGTTTATAAAACATGTTATGATTAAAGAAAGTTCTTTGTTTTACAATAAATCTCATTTTCAAGTATTTGAATGAGAAAGTTATGATTATGCAAAAATGCATGTTTATCATAAATTTATGATATATGCAAAAACTTACTTATTTAGCTTGTCCCTTTTCCGATATCCACTTATAAAGTCTTTGTGACTCATATGCTAGTTTCTCTTATTTTGTTTTACAAATTAGTATCTCGCTTGGCTTGGCACCTTGTGGAGGAGTCACTTAACTCATATTTAGTAGGTGTGATAGTGCCTTCCTTCCAAACCTCTAATGTCATTACACTTTGCAGTATGTCAAGTCGAGTGTTTTGCATTATTTATACTAATGTTGATATTGGGAATTATAAATAAATATTGAGATACTCATGTTTACTTTATGATCGTGGATTATTGTGTTGAGTCTCGAAATGGTGCATACGAATGATGATACCTATGGTGAAAGGAGCACATATGACAATAACACGAGATGTGTGTTGGACTACAAAATTTATGTGTTATACAAATGTTAATATTTTAATGAAAGCAATCCCACAGTTTATGTAGAGAAGTTCCATAATTGTGTGATGGTGCTCATTGTTTGTGAATATATTATAATGTATGGATGTTCTATGAGTGTAGAGGATGACAAGCTCGCAAATGTTGATTTAAAGGCTTACTTGGACCTAATAGGTCATACCCACATAGATCCATACGTTGATCATGTTGTGAAAATGGAATGTGACAAATACTATTCATAACTCTTAACATCAAATGTTGATAAAATTTTACAAAATACACACCAACCAAACAATTAAAAAAATTATAATATTACCACAATAAAATCTTCGCCCATAAAAAATCTTGCTGCATAGTAAGGGCGTCCTTTAATTTGATTTGATTTTAATCAAATTGATCAAATAAATCATCAAGACGGGGAAGCTACTGTTGTCCATTGAGAAACATGAAAAAGAAGGTGCTTTGTGGTTTTCATCATAGAGCTTGAAGGTCATCTAGACAACAATTTACTTTCTCAAACGAAGGGAAGATTACTTTTCCATTCCTTCGACGAGAAGGAGACCCCATGGCAAAGTTACTGTTCTTAAAATGCATCATGTTAAATATAAATATTTCTTCTATCACTTTTTAAATTCTCAAATTTGTGAATTACATTTCACATTTAAGATATGTAATTATCATGAAAAAAATATAAACAATTAAAAATTTTAAAATATTTATTGACTTTAAAAAAGAACTTCATCAAGTAATCCTTATAAAGTTATTGGCTTCAACTTTTGGTAGAAAGCAAAAAGAAAATGAAGTAATTGACTCAAAAGACTTGGGCTTGAAACAACTTCCCCCGTAAGGGACCACTGTTGAAAAGGGGAGAAAAGAAGGGCATCCGTTGAGAATAGTCCCATCCCATTTATTTACAGCGAAGTAAATTCAGTGGCGTAACTTACCCATTTTAGATGCGTTTAAGACCGCTCGTTTCCTTTAGCCGCAAAATTTATACGGACCCCTCACTCTCTCTTTCTCTCTCTCTTTTTTTTTTTTAATTTTTAAAAATATAATAAAAATATTCCAAATTACACATTTGAATTAATTTGATAAAAAATATATAAGAAAAGAGAGAGAAGAAGAGGGAAATCGGCTAAGGGAGAGAGGAAACTTTTTTGATAAGTCAAGAAAAAAGAGAGTATAAATATAAAGTGTTTGGTTTCAGAGAGAGAAAGAAAGATTATTTTTTTTTTTTGTTTTTAAAATTGTTCATCGCCTTTTTCTTCTCAGCGTGTGTCTGCATAATTAGGGTTTGTTTTCGTTTTGGATCTTCATTCTTTGGACATCGAATTTCAGGGTTTTCTCATTCTCAGGTTTCCATCGCTTTCTCCTCTCTGCGTCCATCTGTCTATGTAATTAGATTAATTCATTTATGCATTTGAATCTCTTATTTACGAGTTTTTTTTGTAGCCTTAGCAGATCAGTTTTGTTTCTTTTTTCCTTCTCTCCGTTACTTTTTTGGGGATTTTGGTTCTCTGTCTTCTTGCTGTTTTGCATTTGGGTTTTCTTTTTTTGATTACGCGACAGGAAGAAAATTATGCCAATCAATTTTGGAATAATTCGATATTTGTTTTCCTATTCTTTTTTTGTGGGTTTTATATTCCTTTTCTTTGGGCTACCGAATAGAGCCAGCTGATTGTTTACATTGACATGTTGCATTTGGGTTACTGATGATGTAAGATTTGATAGCATCATTTGTTTTGATGGATTTATTTTATTCCTTTCTATGGTTTGATCAGGTTGGACAAATTTCATATTGGAAATAATTTTGTTAATTTTGAGGGGCTTTGAAGTGAATTCTTGGATTTTGACTAAAAGGGGTGCTGTTAAAAATTTTGGAAACTTGGTGGTTGTGAATTGTGATGACTACACGAACATCATGGGCAGATTTGGCTGCGAATTCTGCAGCCGAGAATGTAGGTGTTGGTTCTTCCTCTGCTAGCAATGGAGCTGTTGGTACCACCTCAGCTGCTGGCCGACCTGTTTATGTTCCTCCACATCTCCGTAATAGGCCATCTTCTTCAGACCCGCCTGCTCCTACTTCCACTGGTGCTGCATCAAGTAATGACCGACCTGGATATGGCGGATCCCGTTGGGCTGCTCCTAGGACTGATTATTACAACCGATCAGGGTACAGTGGTGGTGGTGGTGGTGGTGGTGGTCGACCTGGTGGATGGGGTGGCAGAAGTGGTGGTTGGGATCGTGGGAGAGACAGGGAAGTTAATCCATTTGGAAATGATGATGATACAGAGCAGGTGTTTAGTGAGCAAGAGAATACTGGGATTAACTTTGATGCTTATGAAGACATTCCTGTTGAGACTAGTGGTGATAACGTGCCACCACCTGTCAATACTTTTGCAGAGATTGACTTGGGTGAAGCACTTAACCTAAACATTCGTAGGTGCAAGTATGTGAAGCCGACACCTGTTCAAAGGCATGCCATCCCCATTTCACTTGCTGGGCGGGATTTGATGGCATGTGCACAGACTGGTTCTGGAAAGACAGCTGCCTTTTGTTTTCCAATTATCAGTGGAATTATGAGAGGCCAGGTTCCACAAAGACCCTTACGTGGGGCGCGTACTGTATACCCACTAGCTCTTATTCTCTCTCCTACCAGGGAGCTCTCAATGCAAGTGGGTGTTATAATTTTGTCAATTTAATTAATTTGTGATACCATGGAATTTACATTTTGTGATTATTATTGCAGATACATGAGGAAGCCAAGAAGTTCTCTTATCAAACAGGTGTTAAGGTGGTTGTTGCTTATGGGGGTGCCCCTATTAACCAACAGGTGCTTTTTCTTTCCTTTCCTCTTTGCTTTCGTTTTATCCCTTATTATTCTAGTTTTACTATAATTAGCATCACCTAATATAGTTGTGCAATAAGTTTGATGTATTTTCTGTATCAACTCTCTACTTCTATTTAAGAAAAAATTTGCACTCTAGGTGGTGCTGGCTAAAGTGGAACTATCCTCACTTCTCTTGAACATATTTCTTAAATTTACAAGTTCTGTACACTTTTCTCTGATGTGTCTTGTTGCTATGCAATATACTTGCACATTTCTTCTGTTGCTAGCACAAAAATTTGAAATTCTGGTTTTGATTTTGAGCTCTACTACATTTGCAAGTATATTTGTTTTACCATAAGTTGATGATGTTCTATTTGGCCAGCTGAGGGAGCTGGAGAGAGGTGTTGATATTCTCGTGGCAACTCCTGGAAGATTGGTAGACTTGCTAGAGAGGGCTAGAGTTTCTCTACAGATGATCAGGTACTTAGCCCTTGATGAAGCAGACAGAATGCTGGACATGGGTTTTGAGCCTCAAATAAGAAAAATTGTGGAACAAATGGACATGCCCCCTCCTGGTGTTAGACAAACAATGCTATTCAGTGCCACCTTTCCAAAAGAGATACAGGTTGCTCCTGTCTTTTGTAATGAATCCTTTAATATTTGCCTGCTAGTGTGTTTAAATTTTTATTTAAGTTCTTATGAATATTTAATGCTTTACTAATGAGTGAGGCAATATACACCCACGCAGAAGCACCTGCATATATAATAGAATCTCTTATTTTCTTACCTCTTTACATTATGAAGTTATTTATTAGATTCATACATTGCATGCATTATTCTTTGTTATTCTGGCATGTATTATGTTGGAATATTGTTTTTTTTATTGGCTACAAGAGTTAGAGCATTACGGCTCTAACTTAAGTTCTTTAGCCAAACCCCAGTCCATTCTTGCCACTTTAACTACGCCCAAGTTGCTACTATCTTGGAATATCATCTAGAGTGGATGTATCATGTGTTTTGGTAATTATTTACCCTTTCATTTTTGTTGCATGCAGAGACTGGCCTGTGATTTTCTTGCAAATTATGTTTTCTTGGCGGTGGGACGAGTTGGATCAAGTACTGATTTGATTGTCCAGAGAGTAGAATTTGTTCATGAGTCAGACAAAAGAAGTCACCTTATGGATCTTCTTCATGCGCAGAGGGCAAATGGTGTCCAGGGAAAGGTACTAATTAATGGAGATTCCTATATGACTCAGATTTAGTTCTATATGTAAATCATTTGTCTACTTTATGGTTTTGTGAATGAGACTGTATCTTCCTATTTTGAGATAATTTTGTAATTTAATCTTGCAGCAAGCTCTTACATTAGTTTTTGTTGAGACAAAAAAGGGAGCTGATTCACTGGAACATTGGTTGTGCATGAATGGTTTTCCTGCAACTACCATTCATGGTGATAGATCCCAGCAGGTATTTTTTTTTGCTTTTAGTAATTTTTATGCACTTATGTTGAGTTTAATTGTTAGACTCTATAGAAGTGTATTTAAACCCTAGAATATTTTTGTTGGGGCTTATTTGTTTGCTACTAAAGCTTTATATTTATGGTTATGGGAAGTTGCTGCAGATATGGCAGGGTATTTAGTGCTGCACAGTTGGATGGTTTTAATAATAATTAAGTGGCTAAACTTAAATAAAACTGAGACCCCCTGCAGCCTAGGAAGTAAACGGTTTCTGGAAATTTATGAATTGGAAATTTGCATTCTCTGGACTTAAAAGGAAAAAAAATGGCCTACCAAGAAAAAAAAGGGATGTCTATGCTAAACCATTGCCTTTTACATTGTTGTAGACATTTTTTGTGTTAATAATTGTTTAAAAGCTTGAGCTTGCTTATTTTTACCTTCACTTGTGGGTTTTGCCTACCATGGTTCTTTGCCTAGTTTAGAAACTTGGAGTTGAATATGTTTTCTGACATAAGGAATGTATGCATTATCAATTATTTTGGGGACAGTAAGGTGCTGCACCCCTCTTTGAATTTCCCTCAAATGCCTTTCATAGGAGAAATGATTGATATTTTTTTGCAAATAAGCATCCCTAAAGGTATCCACCTTGATCCCTGTAGGTATTTGTATCTGAGAAGTCTTTGGGTTTGTCATGCCTATGTGCATAGCTGAGGTGTGGTAGTATTGTCAATAGATTTCTTTAATTATTCGGTTAGTGTGGAGTATTGATAATTGCAAATTCCTCACGGTTTTCTTTCGGATAATGCCCAATGATTCTCTTGGGACAAATTTAAACAGTTAGTGGAAGTACCTCCATGTGGACAGTGACCTGAGTATTCATGCATGTAAATGATAGGTAGCGCATTTGTGTTACTTTTAATTCTAACCAAGCCAATATATTTAGAGTACACACTCAATGGTATCTGGTTTTGATGTCTATGAGTTGGAATGCCTCATTGACGAGGAAATCCTTATTAAATTTATCTGTAATCCAATGAAGCAGATAATTTCGTGATCTGACAAACTTTTATGATGCTAATAGTAATTGCCAAGATACTTCACAAGCTTCTGAAGGGTGGACCGTTAGAATATTTGCCTAGATGTTTAATTTGCTTCTATAGCTGCAATGCCTTAAAATCCCTATTAGAGTGCCTTTTTTTTTTTCTGCCTTTTTTTAAAGTAATTTAAGTTTCCATTTTTGGGAAATTTTTGTCAGTGAGTTACTTCTTAATTATGTTGTTTCCTGTTCTTGGAAAAACACATTCTTTTGGTTTTCTGTTGCCGTATATGTTAATTTGTGTTAATCTGGTTTATTTAATGGGGGATAGTTATACCATTTATAAGAAGTGAGAGAAGTTTGGATGAGAGGAATGGAACAATTTGCTAAACTGTAAGCTACTGGTTTGGAATTGGAGCATAATTCTCGGTGAATCCATCCTAGTTGTTTTTGGTGTTTTTTCCTTTTACTCTCCTGGCTGGAGTAGGTCATTGTAATCTCCCTTTCAGATTTCCTGTTCTTCTTTCTTTTGTATTTGGTCCTTGATGATCCATTAGTTTACTAGTGATCAATATTCTTTTTTTTTTTTTTGTGCAATTTCTAACCTATGCCGATTCCACACTTGATATTTGTTCTATAGGGAGCTTATGCAGAACTTTTGGTGACCCCAGACTTATCTCTCATCTCTGTTAATTGATGTTAATCATTAACATGTCTGTTAATGGGTGATGCATTTATATGCATATGAGTGTGGATATTGACTATGCATATGCCTGCAGTTGGATTTCTACATGAAAGAATATATCTAATAAATAAGTGGGCCTATATTCCAAATTATTTATATTCTAGGTCTTCAGATCTCTAAGAATATTAGTACTTGAAAATAAAAACAATGGATCAGTCGGTCCTTTTTGGCAGTGCCTTTGTTTTTGGTTGTAAATAGTCTTGGCTTACATCAGTCACACTGTGTACTTAAGGCTTGACATTCATCCTCCTCTCTGTTTCACCTCATACATATTTTGAGCAATTTTTTCTCTAATTTTCATGTATAGAATGCTTCCAATGCTTGTAAAGTGAATGATTTTAGCTGTTTGGCCTTACAATTCTTTATCTGTTGTTAAGATACATATTTATTCCGTATATTGCAGGAAAGAGAACAAGCATTACGGTCATTTAAAAGTGGTGCTACCCCAATCTTGGTAGCAACTGATGTGGCAGCCCGTGGTCTTGATATTCCTCATGTTGCACATGTGGTGAACTTTGACCTTCCAAATGATATTGATGACTACGTTCATCGAATTGGACGGACAGGGCGTGCAGGCAAAACTGGTTTAGCCACAGCCTTCTTCAATGATAACAATGCTTCTTTGGCAAGGCCATTAGCAGATCTAATGCAAGAAGCAAATCAAGAGGTGCCTGCTTGGCTGACCCGATATGCTGCTCGTTCGTTTGGGGGGCGGAACCGACGTCCTGGGGGAGGCCGCTTTGGTGGGCGTGACTTTCGAAGGGACTCATCTTTCAACAGGGGTAATTTAGACTACTATGGTGGGGGCAACAGTGCTGGTGGGTATGCTGCTTCTGGCGGGTATGGTGGTGGCAGCGGCTACGGTCCAGGTGTTACCAGTGCATGGGATTGAATACTCACATTTTTTAAGTACTTTTGAGTGTCTAATAGTATTAGAGCTTCCCCTTTCTTTCATAGGAACTACTTTTTTTTTGGTCTACATTATCATTTGCTAGCAATCTTAGTGATTGTCATTTTATACTTTAGTAGGAGGTTATTATCACTATTACAAGGGAGGGGGATGTAAGTTTGGTGTCGATGTGGAAGGAGTAGAAGCTGCGTGTATCATGTTAGTAGGTGTTGGTGAAGGAATTCTAACCAAATAGGGATTACTTCTTACTCCTCTTTTGCTGTCATATTTTGATCATTTTCTGTTAATTTTGTTGGGTAATGGGTTGCAGAATATGTAGTGGGAGAGAGAGGGTTTCATTTTGGCAACATCCTTTTCGATCTCATAGACATGTTCTTTCCAACCCTCTTGTTTGTGGGGATGAATTGTTGAGAGGCTGTCTTTACCGTTTACAAATGAATATTCCCTTTTGAAAGGAGTTTGAATGAACGACTTATGTAATATTTTGGTGGTAACTGGAATAAGTAGCAAGCTTTGTTGGAAATGGACGATTCTTTTGCAGAAGGCAATATTAGTTGGTAATGTGGGAATCATTCCTCATCATTTGTTGGATTCCTGCTGGTTTAAATCTTATTTTTGTATCAACCCTTGCTCTAATGGTATCATTTCATTCCATAAATCTGTCCCGAAAGTGAAACTCTGGGTCTGTAATATTAGACTTTGCAGTTGATCACAATGCCCGTTACCTCTAATGACATCAAATCCAATGATGGCCACAGCTTATTCTAATGATTATGAAGAGAATAGGGTCCAGCGTTGATTATGATGGGAAGAGAAACATATTGCAATCGAGGAAATGGAAAAGAATAGGTGCCGAGCTATACGACCTTCTGTAGGAGAATTTGGTAATGGTTCAGTTGACTTGCATGCATCACCTAATAAGACAAAGTTATGAACCAAAGGACGCCAAAGTGAAGGACAGGAAGAATCGAAGCAGAGCTTGAACAAATGGGTTTTGTAGAAGAATGACAAGTGTAGATTTGTTGGCTAATCTGTTTGACAATTGCAGAAGAGCCAAAAGGGCAAGTACATTCATCATCTCATCACAATCCCCGGCCCCAATGCTGTTTGAACTCTTCTTTCTTTGTTAGTTAAACATCTAAAATGCCCTTCTCATAGACATTAATTATGATAAATATTACAATAAATAGTTGATTTATTTGTAGATTTGAAGGGATGGCGGCAGGGGCAGGCCTCGACAATAACTTCTTATCTCGTTATTCCAAAGGTAAGAAAAAAAGGGAAAAAAATTCTCTATTTTTACTTATATATTTTTGGTATACTCATTATATGATGAGGTAGTTTTTTCTTATTTTATAAAAAAGATGTTTAGCCATTAACAAGGAGGGAACTAAAGGGGGATGTGGGTTCAATATCTTCTCCCAAACTTCTTAAAAGTTTTTTATGGCTCTATTTTAGTTTGATTTAAAGATTATAATCAGTGAAATCAAAATTTCTATTTTGATATTTATTTTTTGGTTGAGTTGAAAGGGTTAAAAGTGATAAAAAAAATTAATATTAAGTATATTAAATTTTATTATTATTTTTTTATTTCACTTGATCACGTGTAGAATTAATTTGCTCTTTTAGGTATTTTTACAATGTGTTGGTGATTAATATTTACCTTTTTATTTTATTAAAGTTGTCTTTATTTGGATATACCTTCTATTATTTTGAAACTTATTATTTTTTTAGTCATTTGGAGTATTTTGGATAAACCATTAAAAGTTTTGAATCATTTAAAATTGAAATTTTTAATAAGTTAATTTTTTTCAATTTGTTTAACAATCCATTTTACCAAAAAAAAAACAAAAACAAAACATCTAGTTAGTATATAGTTTTCCATGTAGAAGGAATCGTGAAAACAAAAGAAGAGGCCTCACATCACATGAGCCATAGATTTATGATTGGTAACAAGGATTAAACTAAAGTATAGATCTAGGTTGTTCTAACCTCCAACTAGGGAATATTTGTCCTAACCTCATTCATCATTTCCTCTTAATATTGCTCATATCTAGGTTGCTGTTCAATATCTGTCGTACAACATTTCATTAGATTAATTTTCAGCTCTACCCTCATCCGGTGAGATACAAGACACATCACTCCTCTGCTCAAAATAGCATGAAATAAAGTAAAAAAAGTTGAAATGAAAAAGCTTTTAAGGGTAATTATGAGTTTCTTAATACTCATAATCCTTCCAATTATTTTACCTTTTCCACTTCAAGATAAAACTTCAAACAAATTTAATTCCAAGATCTCAAGAAACAAGGCCAAAAGTTGTTAAAATATGTTATCCATTCCCAAAGCTTAATTATGTTGCTATCAATCCATTGTATTTTTTTTTTTTGAAGATTAAGATGGATTTATTTAAGGAGGAAAAATCTTTAAAAATTACAAAAGAAAGGCAAAACTCAACTGCAGGGGAGCAATCGAGTTACTACTTAGCATGGCTTACAAAAAAGTAGCCAATAGCAGAACCTAAGAAGAAACTAGGATTCACAGCAACCTATAGCCTCAAAATCTATACAATTGTAAGTTACCAAGTGACACTATAATCATGCACTAGGCTATTCACACGATCATTTCACATCAAGAAAAGTAAGAAAGACAAACAAAACTTGCAAGCCTGTTTCAAAGAATGGGATAGGATGAAATCCACCAAATCTGCCCAAGTTCCAGAATTGACATAAACTCCTATGATAAGCAAAAGGGAGAAAACAAGCTATTAAAGGAACATTCGCACCAGGTCACTCAATCTATCAACTCCCTGTTTAGCGAGGTTATTTGCCATCTCATTACTTGACCTTGGAGTATATTGAATCTACCATCCTGCCACTCTGCCTTTGAGTGCAATGATTTGAAATATCAAATGTCGCAGTTTTCCAAGGGGCGGCCTTTGGTTTGTTGATCCAGGTGATGGTGTTTCTAGAGTCGTTCTTAATGATAGGGTTCATTGAATTTGTTCGTAAGGAAGCTGCAAAGATGGTCGCGGCCTACCTTATTGCCAAAACTTCTGCAAGATTAGCATCCCCTCACCCAGCTTTCTTGGAAAACATCAATTTAACCTCCCCCTATCATTACGAAACACCCTTCCGATCCCAAGGTTTCTTGGGCAGCCTTTGGCAGCCCCATCCGTGTTGAATTTGAGCCAACCTTTTGGTGGTCTTTCCCAAGTGATAACCTTCTTGATGGGTTTAGGCGTAGAAAACTCATGTGCCAAGAAGGGGGAATGCATAATGTCCATGATGGACTCGTTATCATTAGGCCATTTGGACTTGACCCACCATATGATTCTCATTTTAATAATATTGAAAACCTACTCTGCACCCCACAATTTCCTTTCAAAGACCATTTCATTTTGAAAGAACCCAATGGACCAAGCAATGGTGAAGAAGGACATTCTCTAGACTTTCTTTCTTAAAATTTCAATGGTAAAGGAATTCCAAGCCAAAAAAAAGTAGCTGCATCCCCTGGCATGCAACCAATGAATACCCACTCTTCGCACCATTTACTCCAAATCCTCCAAGAGTCAATACAAATGAAGAAAAGGTGGTTAACTGATTCCATTCCTTTGTTGCAAAGCACACAAGCAACCGCCTCTCTGAACATGAGATTTCTTTTCATAAGCTCCTCTTTATCCGCAACTTAACCTTTAATGACTTGCCACACAAAAATCTCAATATTTGGAGGAGCCAAGCCTGCCCACACGTTCTTCCATAGGTCCACATTCCCCTCATTATTACCAAAAGTTGTCTTGCAAAAAGAATTAGAGGAGTATTGTCCACTAGGTGAATGTTTTCAAATTAGCTTGTCGTCAATGTCCTGAATAAGAACCGCGTTCCTTAATGAAGCTTGAAAATGGTTCCAAGCCTCAATTTCCCAATCAAGGACTCGTTTCCTAAGCTCCACTTCCCATTGCCATTTGCCATTAACCCATGAACCAAATTTTCTAACTTTGCCTGATTTGTTAGTAGCTAAGGCATAGATGCGAGGATAGACTGCTCTAATGATAATGCCGTCAACCCATTCATCCTCCCAAAAATAAATAATATTACCATTCCCAATCATGTAACAAATACCTGCGGCAAAAGAGAAGAAGAGCTCCCCGAAGGGGTTAATGGACTGATGATGTTACGCCAAATGGTAAATGATCGTCTACCTCCCGAGTCACTTGGTAAGAAACCCAAGGAATCCCCTCAATTTTTAACGGTGATATTGAATTCCATAGACTCTCTCTTTCCTCACTATACCTCAAAATCCATTTATTTAATAGAGCTCGATTTTTCAGCCGAAGATCAATCAAACCAAGACCCCCACGATCTCTAGGATTACAAACTAACTCTCAATCCACCTAATGTAGTCGTTTCCTTTCAACCGTGTCATCCTAAAGGAATCGTCTCTAAATCCTATCTAATTCCTCCTTAACCCCTTTAGGCATCTTGAGTAACAAAATGAAGTACACAAGAAGGCAAGCGAAGACGGATCTAATAAGAGTGACCCCCCTTTAATCGATAAGAGATTTGAACTTGTCAATCATCGGGTGCCATAAGGTTTTAGAGTGGTGCTTCGCTCCAAGTGGGAGGCCAAGATAAATTGAGGGGAAAGAGCCAACTAAACATGGAATTCTAGTAGCCCAAGTCTCCACAAGGTCCCCTACTTTGATGCCATATAAACTACTCTTACAGAAGTTGATTTTAAGACTGAAGATCACTTGGAAGCATCGTAAGACCTTTTTAATATTCAAAACACTCTCTAAGTTTGGCTTGCTGAAAATCATGGTGACATCTGTACATTGAAGGTGAGGTATGACAAGTCCACTATTTCCCACCTCCTCGCCTTTACATAGCCCTTCGAAAATTGCTTTAAGTATTAGTGCACTGAAGTCTTCAACAACTAAATTGAAAAGGAAAGGGGAAAGAGGGCATCTTTGTCGCAACCCATGTCTCAACTTGATTTGTCTAGTAGGAGATCCATTGACAAGAACATAAACGACAACCGAGGAGATACATGACATGATCCATTTCCTCCACCTTTCAGGAAACCTCATTTCTCGAATCACAAATTCAAGAAAGCTCCAATCCACATTGTCAAAGGCCTTCTCAAAAATCGATTTTGAAGAACACCCCATCCATTACTCCTTTGCAAACTATCCACAATTTCAATGGCGATGAGTGCACAATAGATGATCTGTCTACCTTTAGTGAAGGCAAATTGATTAGGACCCACCACCTCATCGATCACCCTTTTGAGCCGATTGGCTAAAACCCTTGCCACTACCTTATACACATTGCCAATAAAGTTAATAGGTTTATATTCGTTAAAGGCAGTGGGGTTATTAGTTTTAAGAATTAAGGTAATGAAAGAGGAGTTAATCCTCTCATTAAAAACATCAGAATCAAAGAACTTAGCCATAAAATCCATAACCTCCCCCTTGCCTCAGACTGCCTTCTTCTCTTGCATTTTTTCGCCTAACTTGCAAAATTCCTCCACAAAAGCCTCTTTGCTATCAACAAACATTAACCCCAGTTTGTCAGCTACGACAAATGTTGCTTTTAAGTCATGCCTTGAAGAGTCATAATCAGATCCCAGAGCCTCGCCATTTTCCCTCAACGTCGTCTTTAAGTTTGCTATCATCTTGTTATCTCGACTCTTCCCCACTACTCTAGTTTTTCTGGTACGTTTAATGCCTCTAATTTTTTATAATGTCTCCCCGTAATTAGAGGCTACTCCAATAGACACATTAATAAGGTCTTTTTCTTCCGCCATTCCCCTATTTTTACCTAGCAGAGAAATAATGTCTATTGGAACTTGCGTACTACTCTAGATACAGTTGACTATATCACCCTCACTAACACTACTCGAAAGACATTCACCTTGCATGGCCTCATTGCCCACATTTGGTGACCACTAGTCTCAACATCATCAAAATGCGTCACATTGTTGGTGCCACCACCCTCCAATGTACTAGGTGGCAACCCATCAATCCCAACTTTGTTCTTATCAGTACTACCTTTGGCACCTTCTACTAACTTTGTTAGTTTCATTTGTTTGTGCCTCAGTTTTTGACTTTTCTAGTAGAGCCCCCATCTATCAATCGATTTGCTAGCAAGCTTTATTCCCACATTTCTAGCTTTGTTGGCAGTTGCTTTTCTCAATTTCTTAGATTTTCCTTTTTTCCCTTTTTTGGCTGTCCATGCTGCCAAAGGTAAATCACCCATCGAATCCTCCAAGACTTCTTGTAGCTCATCAACACTCTTGTCTGAATGTAAGTTCCAATCATCCATCGTTCCCTTGCAACAAATAAGTGAAGACCTTTTTTCAAAAAACCTAGTTGTGCATTCGAGTGGATCTATGGAGGAATGGCCTATTTCCTTACCATTTTGTCTTATAAGTTGTATTGAACTTGGCTCTTTCTTATTGATCGGCTCGTTCCACTTTGTGATTACACCTATCCACTCGATTTCCCAACACATTTTCATTTTGTCCATATGCCATGTGGCATGTGGGATCTCATCCTTGTTTCTTGGGCCCTTGACGCCATGCATTTCCAAATCAATAGATCTTTTTGCCTTAAGGCCCACCTCTCCAACCTCAATCTTAGGAGTCAACAGCTTTTTACTTGTTCTGTGATTCAACTTCTAATTTTCCATATCAAGCTCTCTTGTATAGTTGCTTGCCTTGGTCATAAACCGAGAGTTGTTTTCATTTTGACTAACAGGTTCAGGCTCTTTCATTTGAAATTTGTTACCATGTGTTAGATTGTGCATAATGTCCAAGGAGGTTTTATCTTGTGTTCCCTCCTTTTCTCCTATGTCGAAAATCTCCCTCGATTGGGAGTGATTCCCGTTTGAAACAGTTGGATTTGCAAGTGCATCAGATTCCACCATTGCTTGGACCAAATACACGATATTATTAACATACTGCTTTGTAGTTAAGGGAAAGGTGGACTTATCTTGCACTTCCACCATTAACAAGGCACCGTCAAATTGTTTTCTCAGTTTCATTGACTCGTTCATTTGGACAAATCTCCCCCACTTATTGCTTAGCATAATGAACAGATCATCGTGCCATAAATACCAAGGGACGTTTTTGACCTTGACCCAAATGGCCAAATTAATGCTCTTTCTCTCCTCTTTAAATGGCTTTAAGTTCTTGAACCATGGTGCAAAGGCCTCCCAATACTGCTCAATTAATATCTCCATCAACTCTCTGCTATTAAAGGTGGCAACCACACTGTGGTTCTTCCATTATCTCAACACAACTTCAATCCCTACCTTTCCTAGAGCGCTTTGAATCTTTTGCAATGACTAGTCAGATTTTAGCGTACCTACCGCATTGTGATGCACCTATTTCATGTCTTCCTTCCTAGTGTCAATGTTAAACTAGATTTCTGGGCATTGAGTCTCCACTAGCAGCTTTCCATTTTCAACAGGTATCGATTTGATCTGTGGGGTGCATATATTGATCTGTGTATTTAATTACACCATGTACTACATTATTGTTATTTCCATTTGAGGTCCAATATCATTAATTTTTTTAATGACTTTTGCATTTCCAATTGAATGTGCCCAAAATCAAACCAAATGCTTTAATGGATTTAATTTTTATGAAAAAGTCTTGAGACTTTTACATTTCAAATTCAAATGTTATTATATGTATATGTGAATGTGAATGTGTTTTGGTTTTATATAATTTTGTCGAATCATGTATTAATTTATTGATTGATTTATTTTATTAACTTGTGATATGTGATGTGATGATTAACTATAATTAAAATTCATACTTGTGTGCATGTAACTTGTAAATGAAAAAATCATTACATTTGACGTTACTCATACACCATCAGCATAATCATTTGGAACTTCAACTAAATAGCACAATAATCTTCAATTAAATAGAGAAATATTGAAAAAGGACAATAGTATGATTATCTGACTACATAAGAAAACTAAATATTAATAATAAATTAATAGCATAATCTTTTTAAAAGTTTTTAAATTATTTTAAAAAATTTAAACAAATTCTTTTTTTTTAATTGCATCTCATCAAGTCTTTGTATTTTACGTCACTATTCATTATAACATGTAAACATATCACTTCAGTATTAATAGTTTCACTAATAACAGTTTGTCTATCTGTAGCAATAAAAATTTATTTGATTTAAAATAAAAAAATAAAGATTTTATTAATCAATAATAAAAAATATTTAATAAAAAAAAGAGTTTATTTAATTTTTTAAAAATATTTTAAAAATTTATTTTAAACATTATGTCTAATTTAATTATTCGAATGACATTTGTGAGTAAAAGAGCTGTCCAATTCTTATAAAATAGCATTCACATTCAAGAATGTTGATTTACGATTTGGGATGAAAAAGAAGTGGTATACTACTATTTATGATGCAATAACTAATATGTGTGATGAAAATGAAGAAAAACAAAAATGCCGAAAGAAATCTAAAAGAAGAAGTATTTAATTCAGCCACATGATGAGCATTTCTCTCTCTTGCACCATTTAAAGTGGGGTTTGACCCAACAATGGTAAACAATTCAGGAGTCCCCCTCCCCCTCATCAAAATTTCTTTGTCTTCTAATAAGACTTTAACATTAGAATTCACTCAAAATTAATGCTACTAATTAAAAAAACTCTAACATTAAAGTAAGAATTAAATTCTTAAGTAAGAAAACAAAATTTAAAGAAGTTGGTGAAACCCATGGGTCCAGCTGTGTGCTTGCTCTTCAGTTAGACTTAAGAGAGAGGGAAAGAGAGAGAGAGAGAGAGAGGGAAAAAAAAAATCGGAAGACTCATGTTTTATTTTGTTTGTTGGTGTTTGATTAGAAGAAAAAGAATGAAATGAAATGAAAAGAAAAAAAGAAGGGAAAAAGTTGGTTTTCTTTTATGTTGTATACTGGTAAAAGACGTATAAATTACTAAAATTTTTAAGTTTGGAGGATCAGATTCTGAGTACTGAATCTCTGAATTGGGGTCTCGATCTGAGTCTCTTAAAAGAAAACAGAAAAAGGGTTTATATTATAGTAGATTTTGATTCTGTCTATGAATCTTTGGTTTTAAAGAATGGAGCAATCTGTTTCTCAACAGTCATCTAATACTCCCAGAGGGTTTCGAGTTCAAGCTCCATTGGTAAGCTCTAACATCTTTCCTTCTTTCTTTTTTGTCTTTGTCAAATTCATGAAGTTTTAGTGATACCCGGTTGGTGAATTTATTGGTAACGTGTTTTAGACATGGTTTTTTTCTTGGGATTTAGTTTTCAAGAAAATTCGAGGATACCCGGATGGCGAATTGTGCTTAATTGGGCCTTTGACAGGTTTTAGTGTGCATTATAATGGGTTTGTTTTTCTTGAAGGCCTTCTGTCTCCGAAATAGCCGTCTGAAATGCCTAGTTGTTCTGTGTATTGGGGTGTGGGAATTTGGCTCTCTTAATCGAGTTGTTCTTTCTTTGGCAAGCTTCTATTGATTCCAAGATCAAACTCTTCTATTAGTCTAGCATTCTTTTGGGGGTAATTTGGGATTTGATGAACATATAAATAGGGACCATTTTCCTTTTTACTTCCTCTGTAGCTTGCAACTTTGCCTTTTCAGTTCTCAATTTGATTCTCTGTATTTTAATTCTGCTTTTTAAACTCCTGCAACTTAGGTGTTTTCTTTACCCTTTATTCTAAGTTTTGGAGTCTTTTTCTCTTCAATTTTAATGAATTTATTTAATTTTTTTTTGCTTGGGTGCATATAAAGTTTGGTCTTTAGACTATGCTGACTTTGGTTTTAGCTTTATTGGTTCATATACTTTTCTTCTTTTAATTGATAATTTGAGAGTGATTAGTTTGTAATTTCAAATTTTCTCTAGTTACAAGTGTTGTTTTACTTAATTGAACATTGATATAGTTTGTTGTTTGTTAAATGATAAAATAAAGCATTAAGAAAAGAAGGTGCTCTGCTGTTTGTTGCCTGGCTTATTTGTATACTCTTCCTCAAGTTAGCTGCTGATTTAGCTACAAACATCATATAGGAAGCACTCTGGGAGTAAAATCCTGAATGCACCAAGCTGAATGGGGGAGTGCAACTTTATGATTGCCCGAGGGAGGGGATTAGGCCTAGGCAAAGCCTGGAGATACCCTTTCATGTAGGAAGAACCATGGAGCAGCCTTTGTTGGTTCCTCATAGTGTTAAATAGATGGACATACATGCATATATAGATTGTGGCTTTGTACGTGATATATGGTTTGGGTGTTTGTGACAGATCCTATGAATGAACTGGTGTGTCAAAATAAATTTCGTCGAGTAGAATGGACAAAAAAATAAGACTAAAAGAGTTGTTGGGTCTAAATCTATTGGCTTACACTCTTATGTTCAATATTTATCCAATATGATTTAGAGTTTATTTGACCTGCTGCTTCTGTGTCTGGAATCCTGAGACTCTAGCAGTTCAGCAATCATAATATAAATCCCTTAGACGGTGTGACTCACATGCAAAGTCCTGCCTCATTTGCTTGTGAAGGGTCATGTCGGGCATTTGTATGTATTAGTTGGCCATTCTCTATCATTTCTCAACCTTTTAGATTTGGTGGTTCTCTCAAATACCAGAAACTGTGAAGCTTGAATTTGTAACTTGAAGGCTGATAAATTGTTTTATACTAGTGTACTTCATCATGTGTAAATTCATTGGGCTTGGTATGTGGTCCAAGAATTGGCCCTCAATTTGCCTAGCACCAGAACTTGATTTTAAGGTTTAGGTGAATTGGAGAGCTTACTGTTTAAGCAGGTCAATTAAACTTTAATACCATATTGGATGACTACTGGATCTAATGGTATTCTTTGGTTACCTTATAACTTTTATTCAGGCTCTTTGTTCTTTGATATCATATCTTACAGAGTAACTTTTATTTTCTTCTTCCCCCTTTGCCTGAATTTTTATGTCTTGTTTTCTCAGTTCAGAACTGTTCCTTAATAGAAAGGAGGAGAAGGAATGGAAGGGTTGCTTCCCTTCTGTGTATAGTGCTTAATACTTTACATGATAGACTTGAAAGAAACTTGGGAATATTAGAGCTTCATAATTTTTTCTGAAAAATCTGAGATGCGAAGTTTCTAGGTGTAGATGATATAATGTGGTTATTAACTAAATCTGATGATGCCTACACTGGTTTGAAAATGGGTGAAGTTCATGCCCTCCAGTCTCCATACAGCCCAAGAAATTGCAAAAAATAAAAAGAAAAAAACTTCCTGTGGGACTCATATCTTAGCTCCAGTCTTTGAAACTTTAGTTAGAACTGTCATGTCACAAATCTGTAACATGCCATATTAAATCAAGAAGCTTTTCATACTTAACAAAAGTAAACAAGGTAGGAGTTGCTCTACACCCTCACTTCTGATTTTTCCCAAGAAAATTTGAAAGCTTTTCCTTGGTTGTCATCTAGAAATGATAACAGTGGATTGATGTTGCTGCCTTTGCTGATATTGTTTGTAAGCATATAAACTGTGAGTGAGGTACAAATTTTTGCAAAAGGCACCATGAATGATCAATGATGCATCTAATATGAGCAGTTCTTTTCTCTGTTCTACATCTTTATTGTATTCTGATGTCCATCTTTTTTTGTCTTCCTTCCTAACTGGAAATTTTTGCAGGTTGATTCTGTATCTTGCTATTGTAAAGTGGATTCTGGATTAAAGACAGTTGCTGAAGCAAGGAAATTTGTCCCAGGATCAAAGCTTTGTATCCAGCCTGATATCAATCCCAATGCACACAAGAGTAAAAACTCTCGAAGAGAGAGGACTCGAGTTCAGCCACCTCTCCTCCCTGGCCTTCCTGATGATCTTGCCATTGCTTGTCTTATTCGAGTTCCTCGTGCAGAACATCGTAAACTCCGTCTTGTTTGTAAGAGATGGTGTCGCCTTTTGGCTGGGAACTTTTTTTATTCTCTCAGAAAAAGTCTTGGAATGGCAGAAGAGTGGGTTTATGTCTTCAAGCGAGACCGTGATGGAAAGATCTCATGGAATGCGTTTGACCCTATCCATCAGCTCTGGCAGCCACTTCCTCCAGTTCCAAGGGAGTATTCTGAGGCCCTTGGTTTTGGTTGTGCTGTTCTAAGTGGTTGCCACCTGTACTTGTTTGGAGGAAAGGATCCGTTAAGGGGGTCAATGAGACGTGTTATTTTCTACAGTGCCCGGACAAACAAGTGGCACAGGGCACCAGATATGCTTCGAAAACGTCATTTCTTTGGTTCCTGTGTAATAAATAACTGCCTTTATGTGGCTGGCGGGGAATGTGAGGGAATTCAAAGGACTTTACGATCTGCTGAAGTTTATGATCCAAACAGGAACCGGTGGAGTTTTATTCAAGATATGAGCACTGCTATGGTACCTTTCATTGGGGTTGTTTATGATGGAAAGTGGTTTCTAAAAGGGCTGGGATCCCACCGTGAGGTTATGAGTGAAGCATATGATCCTGAAACTAATTCCTGGACTTCAGTCAGTGATGGGATGGTTTCTGGTTGGCGCAACCCTAGTATCTCTTTAAATGGACGGCTCTATGCCCTGGATTGCCGTGATGGATGCAAGCTTAGGGTGTATGATGGAGCCACAGATTCATGGAACAAATTTATTGATAGTAAGCTCCATTTAGGGAGTTCTCGAGCCTTGGAGGCTGCTGCTCTTGTTCCTCTGAATGGCAAGCTTTGTATCATTCGCAATAACATGAGCATAAGTCTGGTTGATGTTTCCAGTCCGGATAAACAGGTTGAGAGCAATCCTCATCTTTGGGAAAACATTGCTGGCAAAGGTCATTTCAGGACTCTTTTTACAAATATATGGTCAAGTATAGCAGGCCGAAGTGGCTTGAGAAGTCATATTGTTCATTGTCAGGTGCTTCAAGCATGAGAGCCAGAATCAAATTTGGTTACTCGTGCATAGAAATTCATGCATTTGTTTAGAATTGTCATGCCATGGTATTCAGATTTCAAATGTTTATTCATTCACCAACATTGTGGGGTTCAGCACCTCCTGAATGGAAAAGCTGAATAGACACTGTTACCTTTCCTGATGTTTATACTTGCTATGGAGATTGATATCAACAGTGACCCACCAGGGGAGGGGATTATCCTTATTAAGAGTGTTCTGCTTGTGGTTGACTTGAAGAAGTGAAACGATGAAGACGACCAAGGGTGCTTTTGAGTCATTGAAGAAGAACAGCCTGGATGTTATCCCATGGTGCATTTGCAGGTGAGGTGGTTCACTGTTGATCTCGGCAATAGAATTATGAGGTTATTTTTTACATATATGAAGAGAGCAGATACTTGTAAATCTTGTCATTTGGGCTTAGGATTCTGTCTTTTTGTGAGATCTTATCTTTGTAGTATGTAATCTTTGAGATGCTTTGTGATGTACATGGTTTATCTGAGATGAGTTAATATACAGTTGGATCCTATATCTTGATGGCTGTGAGTTATATGTTGATTCCCATGATAATTTGAAGATGGTTGTGCTAATTAGCAGCATGGAGATATTGGTATTCCTCATAGAACTTGAAAGAAAACTGTGAACCATGGATGTCAATTAAAGGGGGAAGGAAGAATTCATCTCATCGCAGTATCATTCAAAAAAAAAGAAAGTCACTTATTTCTCTGCTTGTAATCAAGTTGTTAACTGATAATCAAAACAAAAGATTACTTGTAAGTGGTCAATACATCCCCTATTTCACGGACAGCATAGGCGCCTCACGCTTTCATCTCCTGATAATATTTGATGGGCTCATCCCGCTGATAGGTAAGCTGTTTGCGGAAGTTGCTGATGAAAGCATCTGCCAGTTTGTTTATGTCGCCCTGTTGACGCTCAGTCGGTTTCCTTGGCATCATTCCTTCTCTCTTTGCCTCACTCTCCTTGTCATCCATGTTGTGGAGAAAATGAATAAGAACATATGTATCGTGCTCCATTCTTGAATTTCTTAGTCCTAATGTAAAGGAGAATTACGATCATGTATTTATAGGTACAATCTCCATTTAGAAGCATGATTTGCAAAGAAACCTTGGCGTAATTAATGCTAGTGTCATCTTATTCCATAGCTGGAAGGGAATTTGTTTTGGTCCTTTCCAATAAAGATAGGGTATGTCCTAAGTTTCCAGGGACTATATTTTCTTTGTTACATTTGTTAATTGCGAGGCAAGATTGCCTGTCATCTTGATTTGAATGTAAAAACGTACTTCAAATATCCTTTCTACTTACTCCGGAAAATATCTATTTCTACTGTAGATCATATATATATATATATATATGTATGTATATGGCGCACTAAGGGAGGAATATCCGAGCATATGGAAGCTGATTCTATGTAAAGAAAAGGCTAACTATATTAAGTGCCATAATTCAACTAAGCCTTGATCTGAAGCTACTAGGAGTCGGCTACATGGATTCTTTTTCTTCCTTCTGCAGGTTAACCTTGGGACTTTCAAAAATTTGAAGTTTTATTTAGCAAGGAAATTCGTGCGTGCTTACTTATTTTCACTTTTAACATAAAGGTCGCTCAACTCTTATCACTTGGCTTAGAAATTTCATTCTAGTTTCTGTATCAAAACTCCATGATCTTGTCCCCAATAACATCCTTAAAATAGCAAGTTGCAATATTCTGGATAGAAATTGGTTTCCCATTTTTGGGATAAGTAAAACTTTATCATCCAAAGAAAGCAGGGGCTGCTACTGGAAGTACTCAAAGACTGCTAAATCTGAGAAGTACACTAGATCATCAGTTGCAGAAATTGGGTGTTTGCAACTCCATTCACCTGACAGTACCAGATCAAACCAATGCCAGGATGGCTTGCCTGCTTTCATTTCAATGACTAAAGTAACATTTCGAATTACAATTACATGTATTTTATCATGATGTTGTCACGGACATTTGTTACCTTGAGAATTCCCTTTTAGTTTCTAGATTGTAAGAGGTGCAGAGTCTGAGGCTGAAAGTGAGAACTGAGGGTAAGAATATATTACATCAAAGCAACTTTGGAAGAAATGTACGTTTTCTTGGCGAGGAGAGATGAACTAAGTAAAGCTTCAGGTAGTTCAGATTGCAAAAGTACTTGGAGAAGGGAGAGGTCAAAAGGCGGAAACAAGGACACATGCTAACTTAGGGCAAAGCTTAAGGAATAGTGCATGAGTCACGTGACTCTAGCTTACTTTCAGTTGAGTCGGAATGTTTCGAGGTTAGAAAAGAGGAAAACAAACTAGAGGCTAGGAAACCTACACAAAGAAGTTCTGGAATGGAAAATTACGACCAGGTATCATGCAGGATTAGCCGTCCATTTAGTTCTAAAACTTTAAAAGGGCATGGCAGCATTGCCAAGAATGAAAAACAATATTGTCAGATGAGGTCAGCCATTACAAAAGGTCCGGATGGCTTGGATGCGAATTACAGCTGACAGCACTTCCCAGTCCCTCAATACTCAACTTGAGCTTCATAAAGAGAAGATCAAAAGTTGAGCTCAGCTGGAAGCCAGCAGATTTATAATTTTAATTTTTAATTAATCATTTTTAATGAAAGATCTAACAAATTTTTCTTATGCCTTATGCTTCTTTTGTTCAAATTAAACTAGGCATATAGATCTTTTACCAATTTCGTTTAAGCTAACTTTTCATGGAGATACCGTTAAAGTTTCACTTTGTATAAACTCACTAACATCACCACAGAGGCTCGGTATATTGAGCAGAAACACAAAGTGAACTTTTTTTTTTTTTAATTTTGGTAAAAGGAAAGAAGTGCAACATTTCCATATCATTTCATGAGAGTTTATATACAAAGCTTAATGACAAGATTTGTCACTTTGAAATCAGTGGTGGTAACCTGCTGAAACTTTAGAGACAATTTAGTAACCTGACAATGGCTAACGGTTATACTATTAAACAAGTTAAGTTTAACTTACAAGAGTCTTCATTCTCCATCCTCCTATGCCTGCCTCTAAACATGGTGTGACATTAGCCTTCACATGTGGTCTTCAACTAATCTCACAATCTTCAAAAATTGATGTAGGAGCTAATGGAGTTCATGGAGGAGCCTCAATTTCAACTCTCCTCCTTGGAAACTTGCATCTCAAAACTGTAGGTTCAACTTGTATTTCACCATTTATAGCTTTAGGAATGGCATGGAACTTAACATTGATATGTTTAGTTCTTCCTTATTGTAAAGGATTCTTAACGATGGCCATTGCTGACTTGTTGTCCATTCAAATGACAGTAGGGTTCACTTGATTAAAATGAAGATCAGCCATCACTTTCCTAAGCCAAATTACTTGGTTTGTTGCAGCAATGTACTCAGCTTCAGTAGTTGATTGAAAAATAACATCTTGCTTCCTTGAATTCTAGCAGAAAGCATCACTTCCTAGAGTACAAGCATAACACGAGGTACCTTTAGAATCTTCAACACTCATTGCCCAGTCACTATTAAAGAAAGCTTTAGGTTCACCATCTTCATTTCTTTTAAACCAATAACCATAGTCATATTATGCTATATTGTGCTATATTAATCAACTCGTTTAATTTTTGGAATGTTGTTTTTGTAGGCAAAGGTGAGATAAAAATATGGTGCATGGCCTATTATGCTATATTGTGGTCTGTGTGGTTGTGTAGAAATGATATGGTATTTAGGGTTGTTGAAGAATTTCATAGAGAAAATCAGTCATAGTGCAGAGATAAGAACAGAGTAAAAATACCAAATGTTTAATAAAGAAGGCAGTAGCTAGAATATCTTCATTTTATGAAATGGTGTGGTTTATATAACCACCCTTTGGAGGAAATCAAAACAAATAGGACAAGGCAACGACACAGTAGTACCAAATTGCACCTTGTCGACTAGGTGGATAGTGGCTTACAATCAAGAAATGCCATATGCCCTTTATAGCTAGTACTTGATAGCTCACAAGTTATTCTGTTACAAGAAAATAAAATATAAAATACCATAAAAATAAAAGTTAAAAACAGATGAGATCACGTGTTCTTTTTCTCCATTAGTTTCAAACATTTCAATGCCAAGAATTTCCTCATTGCAGACTCCATCTTCAACACACCTCCATGGGATTTGCCATGAGCACTCCCAACTTGGTGCGTAAAGTGATGAACTTCTCCTTGCTGAGAGTCTTAATGAGAATATCAGCAACTTGTTCATCTGTTTTGAAACATTCCAACTCAATCTCATCATTCTTTACTGCATCACGAATCGCATGAAACTTTAATATATTTTGTCCTTCCATGCTGAATTGGGTTTTTGGCAATCGCAATTGCTGACTAATTGTCTACTCTGAGCATTGTTCCTTTTATTTGAATAAAACCCAAATCATTTAGCATCTTTCTCAACCATAAAGCATTGTTTACTACTGAAGCAACAGCCATATATTTAGCCTTCGTAGACAACTGTGCAACAACTTCTTGCTTTTTGGAATTCCAGGAGAACATACCATTACCGAAGGAGAAGCAATAACCATTAATACTCCGAGAATCATCTAAACATCTTGCCTAGTCGCTATCACTAAACCCCTGTAAGTTTAAGCTATCTTTCTTACAATAGTCTAGTCCAAAACTCAAGGTTCCTTTTAGGTACCTTAGCACTCTCTTTGTAGTAGAATAATGAATTTTTTGAAGGAGAGTTCATGTACCTAAAAAGCACACTTACAGTTTGCATAATATTAGGTCTTGTTGCTGTTATATATAACAGGCAACCTATCATACTTCTGAACTTGTACTCATCATCTTTAGGACTACCATTGTGAAACCTTGACCTTTATAGACTCGTAGATAGAAGTACACACGATATCCCTGATCAAGGGTAATTTCGTTATTTCCTTAGTAAGTCCCTAAAAGTAAGTTTTAAACAATATTATGGCCTAAATAGGCCGAAGGCATAAATGGATGATTAAATAAGGGTAAAATGACAAAGGAAATCAAAATGGTGATGATTTTCACGATAGGGGCAAATTGGTCATTTTTCACCTCGGGTCAAAATTTTTGAGTTTTCATGATCCCGAGCATTTCTAGACCATTATGGACCTTGTCCCAATGTCAAAAGAGTAAAAGATTTCATAAAAGATTAGAGGAGAATAAGCTAATTTGTGGAGGGGCATTTTGGTAATTTAAGTTGAGTGGATAAGCTTGGGCTATAAATATCTCTTTCTTCTAGTAGCTTCTACATTCTCCAGCAGCTTTTCTTCTTCTTCTTCTCTTTCACGTTGCTTCCCAACCTCCATGAAAGCTTGATATAAAGCTCCATAATCTCCCTTAAAATAGCTCCATTTTCCATGCTTTTGGTGCACCCTTCCATAAACCCTTGTGCTCTTCCATTCTCTCACCTAAAAACCCTTGAAAAATCTTGTTTCCATACTTTCTCTCGCTAGTTAGGTGTTTTAGAGAGAGAAAGAGGAAGCTTTACAATAGTTTGGAGAATTGTTGGAAAGAATTTCAAAGCTACAAAGCTAGTAAGATGAGTAGTAAATTAGAGTTGAAATTTTAGTGTTGAGAATGACTTGAGATTTGACTTGTGAATACTTTGTAGTTGAGATTATTAATTCACTTTGGAGTGATAGAATAGTGAAAATGGATATCCATTTAATGGCAAATGGAAGCTAGCTAAGAAAAAGCTTTTAGAATTCATAAGTATGTGGCTTGACTTAATGGTGATGCTAATGTGATAATAGGTTCCAACGAAGCCCCATCGCCCACCCCATTTGGACAATTAGAGAAGTTAGAGTCGACTAAAGGATTCAACAAATACCGGTGAGTGAACTTGCATTTCAAAATAGTTTTGGGAATGTAAATGACTTATTCAATCTTTCTTAAAAATAGGTGCCTTGGGAACAAGCCTTTGATAAATTGTCTCTATGTGTGACATGTGGCTGTTATGGATTGTTGTATTACTACATTATGTTGATATATATATATATGAATAATATTGTGTAATGATATTGACCCGGCTATGCGCCAGTAGGAGTGTGCATAAGCCGATGTTGACCCGGCTATGTGCGAGTGAGAGTGTGCATAAGCCGATACTGACCTGGTTATGTGTGAGTGGGAGTGCGCATAAGCCGATGCATATGAGCTGATGATGATGGGAGGGTGTGTATGATGATTGATATATATATATACACATATATGGCATATGGTTGTAATGAAATGCATATGAATTTGGCATGTTGAACTTTGAAAACCTTTATGTGTTTTATGTTGATTTTGTCATTTCAACAGGATGGCTTTTTCTTGAAAGGAAGGAAACTTTTTTCTCATTGCTCTATTTCTCGCTACAGCGAGATTCATTCTCGTTGCAGCGAGAAACTCTCGGGTTGGAAGGGTAAGGCTGGTTGAAAATCTCGCTGCAGCGAGAATGTATTCTCGCTGCAACGAGAAACTTTCTGTTTTGTGACAAAAAATTTAGCTGCATCAAGATTTAATCTCGTTTCAGCGAAAAACTTTCTGTTTTGCTCCTCATTTGGTTCGGTTGCTACCCTATTTTCCATTTCTTTAATGTCATAATTGAGCATGGACTTCCAACATTAAGGAATAAATGAATTAAGTTTAAAATGAGGAGGAGGTTTGGTGAGAAACCCTCGGCTAGTTGATAATTTAAGTCAAGTGTCGTTGCAGTAAAAATTCATTCTCGTTGTAGCTACCTTTCCGCTGTAGCGAGGACTCGTTATTTATTTGACCTGATTCACATGAATGCTATTAAAGTTTTCACTCTCCAAATCCTTTGTTGAGCATGGACCCTTTTCATAAAGTGATTTACTCATGTGGGGTTTATATGAGGGGTTTTAATAAGAACTAAAACAAATTGCATTGTTTTGAAAAATGAATGCATCATGATTTCGTTAAACATTCCTTAATGTTTGCTTGTTCCCTTTCTTGTTCACTAACTGGGTTTATACTCACTGTTTTTAACTTCATGTTTTCAGATCAAGAGGCAGTCGGTAACTAGGACGAGGTGTCCTCGTAGACTTGTATCCATCTTTTGGTAGGTATCAATGGCATTCAGTAGCTGCACCTTCGCTATGGTTACTCCGTTTGAAATCGAGTCTTCTTTTTGAGATGTATAGACAACCCTAATGTAAATTATTAAGATACATGTTATAGACAATGTATATATATATATACACTTGATCGATATGCCACTATGAGTTGGCAATGTTTAGTATTATTTTGATTCAAAGTTATGAAATATGACTTCAGTAATTTTGATGGAGTAATGAACAGATCATGTAAATAGGCTTGCTTAGGCTTAGTGGGCTATGTCCATTGGGCCCATGCACCGGTCATGACCCGAAATTTTGGTCATGACAACCATCATCCTTGCATAATTTGTTTCCAAACACAATAGGTGTGTTAACCTCTTTATAAGCATCAATTTGGAATCTCTTAAATAGATCCTTTGCATACTTGTGTTAATGAGTTTTCATTCCATTTTCTTTTTGAATCACCTCCATTCCCCAGAAATAAGACATTTCACCAAGATCAATCATGTCAAATTCTTTGTTCATTTGAGTTTTAAACTTCGTTATTTCATCACCATTTGGACCTATAATAAGTAGATCATCCAAATATATAACAATAATCAGTTGGGATTTTTCACCTATTTTCTTGACATAGAGAGTATGCTCTGTGTCACTTCTTTCGAAACCTTTGCTCTTGAGGTAGGAGTTGAATTTTTCATACCAGGTTCTTAGTGCTTGCTTAAGCCCATATAAAGCTTTGTTCAACTTACAGACTTCAGTTTCATTTCCTTACTTGATGAACCCTTTAGGTTGTTCAGTAAATATATCGTCTATAAGTAAGCCATTTAAGAATACAGACATTACATCCATATGGTAGATTCTCCTACCTTTTCGAGCTGCCAAAGCCACAAGTAATCGAATTGTGTCATGTTTTGTAACTAGAGCAAAAGTCTCCAAGTAATCAACCCCGTATACATGTGAGTACCCCTTTACTACCAATCAAGCCTTATATTTATTTACAGATCCATCTGCATTATACTTGGCTCTAAAGATCCATTTCACACCTATTTCTTTTTGGTTCTTTGGTTTTTCTTCCAAAGTCTAGGTGTTGTTCCCGTTAATCATATCAATCTCAGCCTTCATTGCTTGCCTCCATTCCTCACTTTTTTGAGCTTTATTAAAGGTTGTTGGTTTAAGTAATGCCAAGTTACATCTTTCATAGACATATTGCAGAGTTATGGAACCTCTCATAGGCAATTCATTAATATTATCATCATCCAACATGTAACTTCCAATATCTGAATCAGCAACGACATTAATGTTAATTGATTTTTCTATTTCCTGTTTCTCTTAATTCCACGTCTAATTTTCTTCAAACTTTACATCCCTAGACATAAAAACTTTTTTTTCCAGGTTGTAGAGTCTGTATCCTTTTGTTATCTCACCAAAACCAGTATGAATAACCAATTGTGACTTTGAATCAAGCTTTGTTATTTTAGCTTGAGGTATATAAGCATAAAAAATGCAACTGAACACCCTTAAGTGAGTAACACTTGGTTTTGACTTGTACTAGACCTCAAAAGAAGTTATATTATTGAGTGCCCTGGAAGGAAACATATTCAACAAAGTAGTTGCAACATGAAGAGCTTTTACCCAGAAACTTTTAGGCATATTTTTTTTCAAATAAAAGGCATTGGACCATTTCTATAATTGTTCGGTTCCTTCTCTCACAAACCCCATTCTGTTGGGGGCTATATGTGATGGTATACTGATACTTAATTCCCTTGTAACTCAAATAATCTTCAAACTTTCTTGAAGTATACTCTTTACCCTTGTCTGTTCTCAAAACTTTAATAACATGGCTTGACTCCTTTTCAACCATGGCAATAAACTTAACAAAGCAACTTAAAACCTCAGATTTAGCTTTATGAAAATAAATCCAACCAAATATGCTAAAATCATCTATGAATAGCAAATAATTCATGTTGCCACTTAGTGATGCTGCTTTAATTGGTCCTTTAACATTTGAGTGCACCACTTGAAGAACATCTATGGTTCTTGATTTGCTATGTTTTGGAAATGGTTCTCTAACATGCTATCCATACATACATGTATCATATAAATGATAACCATATGTAATTTTAGGCAAACAATCAACTAATTTTGCAGTAGAGATCATTTTTAGAGACTTATAATTTATATGCCCAAGTTTCGTGTACCATTTCTTGTTATCATCATCAGTTGACATATAGTTACACTACTCAACTTCCATCCAATCGATAGGATAGCATTTACCTTTCATAGGTATAGTAAAAAGTTCCTTACCAAGGGAATCAAACATAGAACAGCTGAGGTCTTTAAAAACTAGTTCATAATTACTTTTGAGCAATTGATTGATGCTTAAAGATTTTGACTAGCTTCAAGAACATATAAAACTTGAGAAATGTACTTGATTCTTGATGAAGTTTGAACTCCAACCATGCTAGTACCAATAACTTGAAAATAATCACCATTATCAATTCTAACTCTTGACTTGTAGTTTCTATCCAGAGTAATGAATAAGGCTTCATTCCCAATCAGATGGCTTGAACAGGTGCTGCCTATAAGCCAAGTATCTTTCTTTTCAACCCTAGAAACTTTCTGTGCAACAAAAAGAACTGTTTTTTTTTTGTCTTTTTTTTCTATTTATTCCATAATAGCTGACTTTTCTACATTTGTAGCTTTTTTGGCTTTACAGACCTTCTCCACATGACCAAGTTGATTGCAAGATTTGCATTCAACATTTGGTTGAAACTAACAAAACTTTTGAGTATGATTTTGTTTCTTGCAATATTGGCAAGAAGGATATTGGTTCTTCTACTTTATTGGTCTTTTTTCATTGACATTTTTCCTCTATCTTTCTTGTCAACATCATTTTTCTTTTTTTCCAAGAAAACACTTGCCTTTTGCTTTAGCCATAAAAGCTTCCTCAGTATGATCTTATTGTCGAATGGCTTTCCTTTGCTCCTAAGCTTGAAGAGCATTCATAAGCTTTATGATAGTGATCTTAGTCAGATCTTTAGAGTCCTTCAAAGAAGATATTTTAGCCTTGAACTTCTCTAACAGGTTCACAAGAACCTGGTTCACAATACGCTTCTCAGTTAGATCTTCTCCAAGAAGTTTAAGTCGGTTGACCACCTTCAAAATCTTGTTAGAATACTCTTTTGTAGACTTATCCTCCTTTATTTTCAAGACTTCAAGTTCCCTCAACAGATTTAATACCTGTATTTGACGTGTTCGATCACTTCCTTGGAACTCTTCTTTTAACTTGTCCCAAGCCTCTTTTGGTGATTCACACGGCATAATGTGAGTAAATATGGAGTTTGAGACGATGGAATGAATACATGACAGTGCTTTAAATCTTTTGGCTACATCTTCACTATGTTCTTTCAATTGAACGATGGTGGGGTTTGCTTGCCTTAAGACTGGAAGCTTTTCACCTACCTCAATTACATCCCATAAATTGAAAGCACGTAAATAGGCTATCATTTTCACTACCCATATAGGATAGGTTTCACCATTGAATAACCAAAAGAGTAGAGGCATTGTAGCTTGCTGATACCATATGGTTTCTTTAGAGCTTTACATAGATGAGTAGTAGCTTCTCTTTTACTAGCCACGGTTCCTCAAGATCTCAAAAATGCTTTAATACCATGAAGAATTTCATAAAGAAAATCAGTCACAGTGCAGAGATAAGAACAGAGTAAAAATACCTAATTCTTAATAAAGAAGGCAATGGTTGGAATATATTCATTTTGTGAAATGGTGTGGTTTATATAACCACCCTTTGGAGGAAATCAAAACAAATAGGACAGGGCAATGGCACAGCAGTACCAAATTGCACTTTGTCTGCTAATTAGATAGTGGCTTACAATCAAGAAATGCCACATGCCTTCTATAGCTAATACTTGATAGCTCGTAGGTTATTCTGTTACGAGAAAATAAAATATAAAATACCATAAAGATAAAAGTTAAAAACAGATGAGATCATGTGTTCTTCTTTTCCATTAGTGTCAAACATTTCAAGGCCAAAAATTTCCTCATTTTAGACTCCCATCTTTAACAGGTGTCACTTGGAATGTTGATCAGGTTTTTGAACTTGTTAAATTAAGAGTTGCTACATGGGCCCAAGCTTTGTGGCTCTTTAAGTATGAAATGGTATTAGACACTAACAATTTTTGAATTAAGGGTGTAGGGATAAAGAAAAGGAAGAAAACCAGAATAGTGGAGGAGTGGAGCAAACCGCATAAAGGGGAGATGAAATATAATGTGGATGGGGCAATTCAAGGCTGCCTTGGGGAGGTAGGGATAGAGGTAGTCATGAGAGATGATGGCGAAAATATTAAAATTTATCTTTTCAAAAGCTATAAAAGCAGAAGATGCTATTGTGGCAGAAGTTAGAGCCATTAGGGAGGCTTTTATAACCTTTGCTGGATCAAAATTGGTTTACTTGCACTCTTCGCACTCTTTGACTATTGAAAGTTATTCAAGGAATGTAATTAAATGGACAAATAACCCATTTAAAGCTTTTTAGAGGCTTAAAAAGTGGATCTTGCACATCGAAAGGTTGAAAAAAAAAGTGGAGAAATGGGAAATTAATCACATTTACAGGGAAACAAATCAACTAGTAGACAACCTTGCTAAAGGAAGAGTGCAACAATAGGTAGAATTATTGAATGTTTTTGATTAAGTATCCTTGGGGCATTACCTTACTAAGTGTGATAGTAGTAATAAGTGTTTTGTTTTTATACATCTTTGTGAATTTTGCTATGTCAGTTGAAAATATATATCTCTTGACTTGCGATGGATGTTGTTGGGATGGATCGTAGTTAAACATCTTGGCTTTGAATTGAGGTGGTAATATTGGATGGTGATTTACTACTTAAGTGTTTATCGGTAAAGTTCTGTTGTCAAATACTATTACTGCTATTCCATGGTTCATGGTGTGAATGATAGAAATTGATGCTTTTGAGCCTGGTTTGGGATACTAAAGGTGAAAATTTTTATCAATAGCAACTTTAGAATGTAGAGGGTGTTAACTTTTCAAAGGTTTCTTTTTGTAATAGCCATCGGGGAGTATTGGTGTAAATAGGGTAGGCTTGTTAGTTGTTTTGATTTTTGATGTTACTGAAGGTTGCTTAGTGCTATGTTGAGAGTTAATGTTGTGTATAATTATGAAGACCCTATGGTGCGATGAGGGGATTTTGGCTTGTTATCCTCAAAAGAAAGGATACTAAGAACAAAATCATCTTGTACTATTAGAGGTGAATATGTGTTCTCTCTACTTTTATTTATCCACAAACATTTAAAAAAAAACCTAGTCATAGGCACATTTTATGTACTTTAATACCTTATTAATTGTATTACAATGTGTGACAGTCATTGCAGTGACTAAACCCACCAACTTTAATAAAATTTCGACAGTATAACGTGGCTTTTATTTATTTACCCAACCTGCATAGTAAAAGACAGCTTACATAAATTCTTAATGCAATTATAAAATATAGCCACATATACTCATATATCATAAGCCATTCCTAAGAAAATATATTTTTTTAAGACAATTGGCAGCCTCTAATTACTCAATTTCATGATCAAAAGTTTTTTATTTCAGATAATCAACTCAATATATTTATTTGTCGTATTTATTTCTAAAACATCAAAAATCCCATTTTAATCTCATTTTCGTTTTATAAAATATATAAAGAGCATTTAAAAATAAACTCTAGATAATTTACAATAATAATAGGTTTACTCACCGTTTGTACAAATTAAATGCTTTCTAGGTGCTCCGTTCACTGTTCGTCGGGTACGACTTCCTTGCTTTTACCGGAAGGCTCTCCTCCTTGACACATTGCAAAAATTACACAATTCACCACATTGATGCTAAATCACTATATAACTGACTTAAATCCTATGCTAATGCATGGTATGAAATGCAATAGGCTAAAACGGCTTAAACGCGGTATTAACCTATTTTTGACATTTTACCCGATAAATTGCTAACGCACTCCATTTAAACTCCAAATTAATTTTTTTCAGTTTCTATACCTCAATTGCACCCAAATTGACTTAATGTCCCTTAGTGTGGTGCAAATTATCAGTCTCGATAGCAAATTACGAAAATACCCCTAGTGGGTAAAAATTTATATTTTTGCTCTGAAAATTCCCATTGTTTTTCTAGGCTCATAATTCATCATTATTCATCATAATTCCTCAAATAAAAATCAAGATCAGTAGCCAATATTCCCCTAGAAAATTCGGCATAATGGGTTTCAATGGGAGAAAATTATTTCTCTAGCTTATTTTTGCTATATTACAATATAACCTAACTAAAATCACTTAATTCAATTAAAATCAACCAAAACTCAAGCTCAAAACTCATCCATGGAGGTTTGGCCAGCATGGGTGTCCATACCCACTTTCTAATTTTGCATGGAAATGAGAAAAAAATGCATGGGTAGTGAAAATCACAAGGAAAATCAATGAAATTTACCTTTTTAATGCTTGATTTCTTGATTTCTCTTGATTTTCCCCAAAATTTTCAGCTAGGGTTCTTATTTCTTTTCCCCCTTTTTTCTCCTGGTTTGGACGGCTTGAAGAAGATGAGAATTCTGGAAATTTTGACCTTTTTGAAGGCTAAAATAATATAATATTATTTTATTTATTTTTTTAATGTTTTATTAATTCCTTAAATTCTAGCCATCCATTTGTTTCCAAATTTTCACCATACACTTGTCCCACATATCCATAGCTTAGATAAAATTCTCAGACTTATCCAAAGTCTTGGTGGAGTAATTTTTGAAATTTACACTTTTGCCCCCATAAAAGTCAAAAGTTACATTTTTACCCCAAAAACTGAAAAATTGCCCATAGACATATTTTTCATCCCTTATACTCATACCATTCTCCAATTTGTAAAATTTGATCTAAATTATCTCAAAATCTCAAATTTTGTCCGTTGGTGGTAAAATTACGATTTTGCCCCTACACTCCAGAAATCACCGGAATTAAACTTTTTCACTTCCTATCATTAAATTATACTCCAAATAGTTAATCTTTGTAAAAAAATTCACTCCATGATCAAATTATTATCTTAAGTGGCAAAATGACGATTTTGCCTCTGAACATCAAAATTTTCAATTTTTTTCCAAATGAACCCTTGAATTCCAAACAATCATTTTTAGTCATTCCTGGACTGTAAAATATTAAATTTCATCTTACGATTCCTATTTGAACTAGTTCGAGGTTAAATCAACTCAAATGTACCGTTAGGTACAATATCGGGTTTCGTCTATTCTTAGGGGCTTTCTTAGCGTAATAACATGCTACTCAGTGCATGTATGTCATGACATGTGTTTATAGGGTCGGGTTTTACACAATAGATACACATTTGTGTTGTACACTTAGCCATCTCTATTATGGAAATGCTTTTCCTTTTACACACACCATTCTGCTGTGGTGTGTAGGATGTTGTTCTTTGGTGTTTAATCCTTGCCTTTTCCAAATAACTACTGAATTCAATTAAGGTATATTCACCTCCATTGTCAGTCCTTAGCATCTTCATTAAGCATCTTGATTGGTTTTCAACAATAGTGTTAAACTTTAAGAACATGCTAAGCAGTTTAGATTTGAATTTGATGAAATAAACCCAACAAAAGCTTGACATATCATCCATAAATATTAAAAAGAACCTACCCAACAAAAGCTTGACATATCATCCATAAATATTAAAAAGAACCTACTGCCATTGAGTGATTATAAAATCATTGGTCTACAAACAAAAGAATTAAGTAGCTAAAGTTTTTTTTTTTGTAGCAATCTAGTTGCTGTAAGCAAGAAAAGACAACCTATTTTGCTTTCGATATTGAAAGGCATTGCATATGCTTTCTTCATCATGAATAGTTAGTAAAATTTGACAAGATTTAGGCCAGATATTTGCTTTTATGAAGTATAATTTACATGATCTAACCTTTTAAGTCAAATACCCGTGTCATTCATGACAATAGAGAAAACATGCTTATTCATTTGATGCTAGGTTAAAGTGAAATTTTTGTTTCTCATGGATAAGGTCATAAGTTCACTGCCACACGGTTCATAGATTTTGCATTTCATATCCTTAAAGATTAATGCATATTGATTTTCTAACATCTGACCAAAGCTAAGAAAGCTTTGACAAAAATTAGGCACATATAACACTTCATTTATGGAATTCTTACTTAATGGAGTGGTCCATTCATTAAGGCTTTATCCAAAAGAAACATGATTGTTTTATGGAAAAGTTCAATATTAGATACAAAATGATTGGCTTTAGTGCAAGTAGGAGATTGATAGTTCAGTTTTATGTCTTGCAAGTCAATTGGTTGGTCACGTAAAAATACATCTTGTATTTAAGAATTTATTATTTATAAAAAGGCATTCTTTATTTCCAAAAGACCTATAAATATTGATTAGTTGAAATAAAGTTCATGGAATGTTAAATGCTTTGCAAGAGGTATTATAAGGGGTTATAATTATGTGAACCTTATTGCACCGAAGCATTATTCCTAAAAGTTTCCTCGTTGAAGTTTTATCAAGAAAAATGGCTATTGATAAAACATAAAGATGAACACATGGTTATGTTTCTCACTTATGAAGTGAGCATCGATCTCATGGATTGAAGCATGGGGATACTGGACCTAACACGTGGTTGCTTGTTAAAAGAACAAGTTCACTGACCCATCATGAGAATTTTATTTGGTATATCATTTAAGTGTCTATGAAAATTTTTTTTTGTGGCAGTTGTGTAAGTGATCCTTAGACTTGAGATCATTTGGTTACCTTAAGTGTGGAATGCAATGCTTTTATTGCATTTAACCAAGCTTTTTTAGTAATCATTGTTAGTCATGATGACCTATTTGACCCAAAATAAAAGTACAGAGATTTGGTTGGGCATAATAGATGCATAATGACTTATTTAAATTTTCTTAAATAGTTTAGGGGGCTTTTTAAGCATTATACCTAATTACGTAACATTATTGTGCATTGAAAGGTTGAGTCAAACAACTATGACTCTTCTTAACATTTGGGTAGTTATGATACATTGCTAGATGCCAATCTTGACTAATAAATATAAACTAATCAATTAGGAATTGAGGGTGAAATGAAAAAGAGTTTGATTCATTTAATCCTTGTTTGATTGAGATTATAGGTAATATTTATTGCCAACATTTTATGAACCTAATGGGTCACACACATAAATTACAAGCTTGTGCATTGAACGGTTGAGTCAAACAACTATGACTCTTCTTAACATTTAGGTACTTATGATGTATTTGTTAGATGCCAATCTTGACTAATAATTATGAACTAATCAGTGAAAATTAATGGTGAATGAAAAGAAGTTTGATTCATTTAATCCTAATTTGATTGAGATTATAGTTACATTACTAGAAATTCAAGCTTCATTGACGGACAATTCTGTTGGCAAAGCTTAACAATCCGTTGATGCTCCAAATCACTGACGAAAATGCTGACTGAAAAATCCATTAGCACGTGATCAAAAATACCCTCTGCGGTAATGGCCACTCCATCAATGATAGAATAATCGGTTGAAATATTATCCAACGGCATATTCCATTGGCCTTTTTTTCGGTAAAATAACAAATCCATTCGTAATATATCTAGTCAACTCTACAATCAGTCTGTTAGAAAATTTTGTTTGTAAATCATCGATCGAAATTACTGACGGATTGAATGCCAACCTCATAGTCAAATTCTGTTGGTAAAAACTATGAATCTGTTGGTAAATACGTTGGTATTTTTTAAAAAATTTTTTTATACCTAAATGATAAAAAATTAAAAACTAAATGAATTGAAATATGTAAGAGAAATAATTTTAACTATTACAAATATGAAAAAATATTTTATTAATTAATAAAAACGTGAATACAAATTGTATTATTTTTATTACAATCAATTACAAATAAAAAGAAAAACACGTGTAGAAGAATACAAATGAACTACTAACTACTCTTATAAGGAATACAAATGGACTGTTAACCACATCATGCAATTGAAGATTTGCTAAACGCTAAACTTGAACTTATGTGGAAACATCCCTTTGGTAGAAACGCTCATTTTGAAAGGAAAAAAGACAACATGTGTTCTGGAACATGATTTGTTTGATAGTGTTTGTCTTTCTTCCATTCAAAGATTTCAAAACCAACATCTCATATATATTATTTGGATATAACCTACCTACCCAAGATTATTTAGCAAATAGGGAATTCACAACATTAATTGCTCAATCCCTACTTTCTAAATAATCCCAAGAAACTTAGTCAACTCCATTGGATATACAAGTGATGGAGTGTGCTGTTATTATCGGATTTACCACGCAAGTGCACGTATCGTTAACAAGTAATATAATGATAAATAGAGTATTGAATCTCACAGAGAATTGTACCAACTTTTGTTAAGTACTAAAATTATCACAACCTAATCTTATTCAAACAACCATAATAAAGTGATTAACTAAAAGTAAAAATTAAAACTAAACAATAACTAAACTAAATCTAAAAGCTGATAACAAATCTTAACTAGAAAAATTAATCAATAAACAAGCCTAAGATTACAATATCTCTCATCAATTCATCTAAATTTTATCTTTCTTTCTTGACTTGCTAAATGGATTGAGTTTGTCAAGCCTAGCTCTATTATATACTTGCCATGTCATTCATGTACTTGATAGCATGTCTGCATACTTGGATGACTCGGAGAATCGTTAAAAATCGGTATCGTACCTAGTGGTACAATTAAGTCGATTAAAACCTCGAACTAGTTTGAATAGAGATTTTAGGATGTATTTGAGAGTTATTGAACCTTAGAATGTTTTAATATGGTGATTCGGAGTTCGAGGAGTGATTTAGAGTTAATTCAAAAATTTTCATAACGTAGGGGCAAAATGGTCATTTTGCCACCCAAGGGAAAAATTGGAATGTTGGATGATATTTTGACTAAATTTGATTAATTAGAGAATTATTTGAATTTGAGAAGTGAAAAATTTCAATTTCGACATTTTTTTGAACTAGGGGTAAAACGGTCATTTTACGTGTCCATAGGGACGTAATTGAAATTTTTTGAATTTTGCACCACCATGACACTTGTCCAGCCCATGAACTTCACCCATCATCATTTTGGCCCATGAATAATTTTGTGGTGGTGAGAGAATGCTTAATTGTTAAGTATTAAGCATGCACCAATTACATGGTGACACGTGGCAAATTTTAATCCTTTTATAATTCCCTTTAAAAAACCAGCACACACTCCTCCCATTTCACTCTTCATGGCCGGCCAAAGCTAAGGACAAAGAGAAAAGAATAAGAGCAAACCCTAGAGAAGAAAATCCAAGAGAAATTTGTTGAATTTAAAGGAACAAAACAATTAAAGGTAAGATTTTTCAATTTTAGCTTAAGATTTACCTTACCCATGCTTTCTTTTTCATTTTCTATGGATGAAATACAAGTTTTCATGAGGGATTACATGCTGGCCGAACTTAGGGAGAGAGGTTTTAATGGTGGATTTTGCTAGATTTCATGATATCTAAGTGTTTTTAGTTGTTTGATGATGTTTGGCATAAAAAACAAGCAAGAAAATTACATGCCCTTCAACAACCCTCTTTGGCCAAATTTTATGGGTGACTTGTTGATGATGGATTTTGTTTTATTTCAAGTTATTTAGCTAGGAATTGATCAATTATGATGTTGGATATCGAAATCGGAATGAATTTCAGTTATGGTGAATTAGGTCACAATTAAGCTCATTGAGGTACTTAGGTGTATTTGGAATTTTGGAAGTGAAATGAATATATTTGAAGTTGAATCGGATGTTTTGATTAATTCAACAGTGTATTGTTCGAGTTAGGTCGAATACAAATTCAGTCCGATCATAATTGAACCCATGTAGAACACCGTCTTTAAGTGGTCATTCGGACAATTCTCATTCAATTTCATGCATTCATATAGAGCCTGAAATAGTTTTATAATAGTTTGGCACAAATATATTGAATTACGTGTTGTGTATTATGTATAGGTGGTGAGCCCTCTAATAAGGGTAAAGATATTGTACCCGAGGACCAAGAATAGAACTACTCCAAACTCCCGCTATTGTGAGTAACAGACTTTCATCTTAACTATCTAAAGTTGTTTCTACTTGTTTTTATGTTTTAAAGAATAATGAGTTTAAATGGTAAATTACTATGTTTTAAAATTGAAGTGTTGGTTAAATGAAATGAGTTTTATAACTTGTTTTGAAATTGAATATTGGTTTTGAAATTGAGTAAGTGGAGACTATATACTCGTGTTTTGATATATGGTTTGAATTGGTGGCTTATGACAATGTGATGGCATGAATGGCTAGATTTGTGTTTTGTGTGGAATATATATAAACTGTTTTGTTTTGCCTGACACAGGCTGGGTAATATCATATTAGCCATGTCATATTGCTGAAATTTTTATTGATTTGGTGGGATAATTGATTAGCTTACTGTAGTGGGTGGGTTTCTATGGACTAGCCTATTATAGGGGCATGGTAAACCCCGTTATATTTTAGCTTAGTATGAGAGGCGCAGAGGGTATCTCCTAAGGTATATTTAGAGTTCACTGTACGTCGAACCACCACGTGAGGGTGAAACTCAGCCAACTCCAAGGAACGACTACATTTTTAAATGTAAAAACATGTTTTATGTGTATATTGAAATACCCCATACTTTGATATGGTGATAAATAAAGTTGATTGAATACAAATTGAGGTCAATTAAAATGTTTAAAAGTGATAAAAGACGAAACGAGTAGTTTATGATAAAATATTTCGAAAGTGAGAAAATAATAATAAAATAATAATAATTTTATTAGAGGAGAATTTGTGAGATAAAAGGCGATTCGGAAGTCAAGTGAGGCATAATAAGGTATTTTGGGTACCAAGGAGACAAGATAAAATTTTTAGAATAAAATAATATTTTATTAATAAAATAATATTAAAATATTAATATTTAGCTAGATGTCGAAGTCAATCAAGAAGAAGGATCATATGGTTGATCCAAGTGGGGGAGAAGATGACAAGCCCGACTCTATAAAAATATTTATCATGACATACATGTGATGGATAGCATGTTTGCATGCTAGGAGAGTCTCGAAAAATTTACAAAAGTCGGTATTGTACCTAGAGGTACAATAAAGTTGATTTAAACCTCGAACTAGATCAAATAGAGAATTTACGATGAAATTAAGAATTTTAAAGTCCCAGAATGGTTTAATATGGTGATTCGGAGTTCGAGGATCAGTTTGGAGTCAAACCAAAATTTTTGCTATCTAAGGGCAAAATGGTCATTTGCCACCTGGGGACAAAATGACAATTTTAGAAAAGATTTTTTTTGGCCCCATTTGACTTATTGGAGTATAATTTGACTTATTGGAGTAAGATTTGAGGTTTAGAAGTGAAAAATTTTAATTTTGGTATAATTTGGAGTAAAAGGGTAAAATGGTAATTTTGCCACTCCAAGGGCAAAATTGTAATTTTCCACCACCAG
>NC_030858.1:23934293-23935571 GCF_000208745.1 Theobroma cacao
GAGTCTTAAGTGACAAATCAATATCGTAATGCAAGAAAGATACAAGGTAATATAGAGGCATGAAAGATGATTAAGGACAAAAGGATGACTCTTAGGAATTGTGGTATTGCATGAGATGCAATGATCAAGTTGAGATAAATCTTTGAGGCATCAATAGGATTATAAAGCATACACGCATAATAGATTATAATTCAATGGAGATGACATTGTGATGAATGATATATAGTATAAGGAAACTCAAACATATGGTTGGAAAAGATATGAATGATATGAAGTTGTATGCAAGCATAATAAGAAGGTTGACATGCACTATAAGAATCGTTATATTGAAACTAGGATTGGGATACGGAGGAATAAAGGGGGAATGTAGACCAAGGCATGTGAACACATGGATTCCTATACATAAAGAGAGAGGTTGAAATTCGAAAATGCATGTATATATGTATATATGAAATTGATAGTTTGACTAACTAAGGTGAAGAATTGTTCTCAGTAATTGGGAGATTTTGAAATAATGCTAGAGGAGGTCAGTGAGCTAAAGTGTTAACGGACATGTAATGAACGATTAAAGTTATAAATGACTTTGAAGGTAAACCTTGAATTGCTTAAGTTCTTAATGGAACTTTATTAAAGGAAGAGTATGGACCAGTATAAGATGGATGAATCAAGGTTGAGAAATTTGGTACGGAGCGAACTAATAAAATGATGATTAGGTATACATAAGTAAGTATGATATGTGATCGAAATCAGTATAATTGAGATGAAGTTATGGTTCAAATTTAATAATGGTGATAAAGGCATGCTTAGTGTCTCGATATAAGAGATCATGGTTGTGAAAAGTATTACTGATTCATTTCCAAAGGATGATAATTGCCATAAATAAAGCATTTAATTGAACTGAAGGTGAACGAGGTAAATAAATTGAATGTCCCCATAGAAGGAACAAGGAGTAGGATCATAGAAGGAGATTGATAACGCAACATCGACGGGAATTCGGGGACGAATTCTATTTAAGTGGGGGAGATTGAAATACCCCATACTTTGATATGGTGATAAATAAAGTTGATCGAATACAAATTGAGGTCAATTAAAATGTTTAAAAGTGATAAAAGACGAAAAGAGTAGTTTAGGATAAAATATTTCGAAAGTGAGAAAATAATAATAAAATAATAATAATAATTTTATCAGAGGAGAATTTGTGAGATAAAAGGCGATTCAGAAGTCAAGTGAGGCATAATAAGGTATTTCAGGTACCAAGGAGACAAGATAAAATTTTTA
>NC_030858.1:23939583-23970887 GCF_000208745.1 Theobroma cacao
GGGCAAAATCGTAATTTTACCACCCGCGGACAAAATTTGAGATTTTGAGAGAATTTAGATCAAATTTGACAAATTGGAGAATGGTATGAGTATAAGGGATGAAAAATATGTCTATGGGTAATTTTTCAGTTTTTTGGGCAAAAATGTAATTTTTCACTTTTACGAGGGCAAAAGTGTAAATTTCAAAAATTACTCCACCGAGACTTTGGATAAGTCTGAGAATTTTGGACTAGTTATGGATATGTGGGACAAGTGTATGGTGAAATTGTATTTCATACCATGCATTAGTATATGATTTAAGTCAAATATATAGTGATTTAGCATTAATGTGATGAATTGAGTAAATTTTTGCAATGTGTCTAGGAGGAGAGCCTTCCGGTAAAGGCAAGGAAATTGTACTCGACGAGTAGTTATCAGGGCACCTAAAAGTAATTAGTTTATACAAACGGTGAGTAAACCTATTATTATTGTGAATTATCTAGAGTTATTTTAAAAATGCTCTTTATTATTTTATGAAACGAAAATGAGATTAGAACCGAATTTTTGATGTTTTAGAAATAAATGTGACAAAAAAAATATATATTGTGTTGATTATGAAATTGAGTAATTGGAAGCTGTTAACTGTCTTGAAAATTATATATTTTCCTATGAATGGCTTATGAGATATAAGTATATGTGGCTATATTTTGTAAGTGCATTGAAAAATTTATGTAAGCTGTTTTTACTATACAGGCTGGATAAATAAATAAAAGCCACGTTATACTGTCGAAATTTTATTAAAATTGGTGGGTTAGTCACTGCAGTGACGAGTTTTCGTGGACAGCCTATTAGAGGGCCACGGTAAACCCAGTTATATAGTTACTCCGATTGTAGAGGCGAAGAGGGTAACTCCCGGGGTAGTATTAGAGCTCACTTCACGTCGAACCCCCACGTGAATGTCTAACTTGGCCAACGCCAAGGAACGACTTGTTTTAAAAATAAAAATGTGTTTCACATGTAAATGTTATAACAACCTTGGCGGACTCGGTTAGATGCCTCGGCCAAGGTATCCTCGAGGATTAGTTTTGGCTTGAGCCTTGTTTTCTTTTATAAAAGGCATAAGCCTTAACAATTGTTTTGGTAAATTACAAATATCTTATGGTTTAAGAAATAAATTGAAAACATTATGAAATGGTTTGTGGTTTGTTGTTTAAACTTGCCTCCCTGTTACTCGCCTTTAGATATTTATGATAATGTCTGTTTACTCATTGGGATTGCAAAATCTCACCCACCTCTTTTCCAAACATTTCAGGTCTGTGGTAGCTTGTAGATACCCTATTTTGTCGAGGATTCCAGTTAACATCTCTACCACAGAGACAGTAGGTTTCTAGCACTAACATTGGGTGTATTTTGGGCCACTTGTCATTGTAACCATTATTGTACATTATAACTTTGTAAATTTTTGTATGTGTGAATTTATTTTACTTACACGTTACAAAAGATTTCTTACACGTGTTTCCATAAATATTGTTTTATATAAAAAATACTATATTTTAATCAATATTTTGAATAGTGATATTTATCTATAAATCCTTTTAAAATATTTTTGTCTTTTGATTTACTTGAGCAAGAAACTACTGAAAATTGTTTAAAATGGAATGTTTAAAAACAATTGCTCACAGAAAAGGTAAGAAACTGGTATGTAAGCCTTGCGGGGTTCTGATTGATATTTCGGGTAATGAGTGTCAATTAGGACGTCGAGGCAGTTGTCATGGGCCCGAGGGAGGTTCCGGGTCGTGACAATTCAATTGGTATTAGAGCTTTTGGTTTAAAAGCTTATAGTTTTAAAAAAAGTTTTTGATTTTTAAAGTTCTTGGATTTAAAGTTTTTTTTTTTAAATAATTTACAATGTCAGTGTGACCCAGTTAAGATTTGTTAGTTGCATGTAGTTGCATATAGAGTCTTAAGTTGTCTAAACTAATTTTCATTTTTTTAGATCATCATGCCTCCTCGACGTGAGCTACTACCTATTACTAGATCTACCAGTAGGAGAAGAGGTCACCCTAGACAGAGTCAGCTGAATCCCATAGAAGAGGAGTCGACTGCGTCTTCTTTTAGAGCAGTTCCTACTACTGAGTCTACGGACATTCCTGTACCTCCTCCACCACCTGTTGCTACTCCTGGCGTACCTGTCATGACACCCGAGGCAGTTCAGGCATTAACGGCTTTTCTCGCTGCTCTTACAAGCCAAGCTCAGGTTGGTCCAGTTCCACCTGCTGATTCCCCTATAACAGCCCTAGTACCACCACCTCCTATTCCACCCCAGACACCAGACGTCTCCATTTCTAAGAAATTGAAGGAAGCTAGACAGTTGGATTGCGTCTCGTTTACTAGTGAGTTGGATGCGACCGCAGCTAAGGATTGTGTTAGTCAAGTTTTAGAGACTCTTTTTGATATGAGATTAGATGACGATATGAAGCTAATGGTGGCTACTAGATTACTAGAGAAGAGGGCTCGTACTTGGTAGAATTCGGTGAAGTCCCGTTCCATTACTCCTCAGACATGGTTTGACTTCCTCAGAGAATTTGATTGTCAGTATTTTACTTACTTTCATCAGAAAGAAAAGAAAAGAGAATTTCTGAGCTTGAAACAAGGAAATCTAATTGTAGAGGAGTACGAGACTCGTTTTAACGAGTTGATGTTATATGTGCCAGATCTGGTGAAATCTAAGCGGGATCAGGCAAATTATTTCGAGGAAGGGCTCCGTAATGAGATCAGGGAATGGATGACAGTGACTGGTAGGGAGCCACATAAGGAAGTTGTGCAGATGGCCTTACGGGCTGAGAAGCTCGCCACTAAGAATAGACGGATCCGAGCTGAGTTCGCAAAGAGAAGGAATCTGCCTACGTTCCTGGGTCAGTCTTCAAAGAGAGGCAGAGATTTGACATCTACTGCAAAAAGTACTACCTCAGCGTCTGTGGCATCCACTAGACCTCCATCTCAGCAGTCGCAACCGAGATATTCTAGATTTAATCGGCCAGTGATGAGTAGATAGGGGGGACTTCAAGAGGATTGGACAGATGCCGTAATTACGAAGGATTTCATGTTGGGTCATGTAGACAGCCTGTAAAGTGTTTTCAATGCGGCCAACAAGGGCATATCAGGAGAGATTGTCCTTAGTTGAGACTGGGTACAGTAACTACTTCTACTCCTCTGACTCGTCTTAGTATACCACGGAGAGACACTTTGAGATCACAGTCCAGACAGGGCCTAGTGATACGGTCAGGCATGGAGAGGAATACCTTAGAGCAGCCATCTTCCAGACCACAGTCCCATATTTCGACCAGGGTTTTTACAGTGACTGAGGATGAAGCTTGAGTTCGACCTAGCACAGTGACAGGTACTATGATTGTGTTTGATAGAGATGCACATATTTTGATAGATTCGGGTTCTGATAGATCATACGTTAGCATATCATTTGCATTATTCTCAGATAAGAACCTGTCACCATTAGAGGAAGAGATTGTAGTGCATACTCCTCTAGGCGAGCGGTTAGTAAGAAATACGTACTATAGAGATTGTGGTATTAAAGTCGGGGAAGAAAAATTTATGGGTAATTTAATCCCTTTGGAGATTCGGGACTTTGATTTGATCTTGGGTATGGATTGGTTGTCCACTCATCGAGCAAAAGTGGATTATTTTAAGAAAGAAGTGATTCTCTAGAGTTTAGAGGGAGCAGAAGTGGTATTTATGGGGGAGCATCGAGTATTACCTTTTTATGTAATCTCGGCCCTCAAAGCTTTGAAATTGGTGCGCAATGGATATCCAACATACTTGGCTCATGTGATTGATATATCGAGGGATGAACCTAAGTTAGAGAATGTCCTTGTAGTAAGTGAGTTTCCTGATGTATTTCCTGATGAATTACCAGGACTTCCTCCCTATCGTGAGTTTGAATTCACTACTGATTTACTTCCTGGTATCGCACCTATCTCTATTCCTCCATATAGAATGGCTTCGACAGAGTTGAAGGAGTTGAAAGTACAATTGCAATAGTTGGTGGACAAGGGTTTTATACGCCCTAGTATATCTCCGTGGGGAGCACCGATTTTATTTGTGAAAAAGAAAGACGGTACACTTCGGTTATGTATCGATTATCGACAGCTTAACAGAATGACCATTAAGAACAATTATCCGTTACCGAGGATTGATGATCTTTTCGATCAATTACAGGGAGCTACAGTGTTTTCTAAGGTTGATCTGAGGTCTGGGTATCATCAGTTGAAGATTAAAGAACAGGATGTACCCAAGACAGCGTTTAGGACTCAGTACGATCATTATGAGTTCTTGGTCATGCCTTTCGGGTTAACTAACGCACCGACAACTTTTATGGATCTCATGAACAGGGTGTTCCACCCTTACTTGGACAAGTTTGTTATTGTGTTCATTGATGACATCCTAGTTTACTCGAGAGATAATGATGAGCACGCTACCCACTTGCGTATGTATTACAGACTTTGCGGGAAAGACAGTTGTATGCAAAGTTTTTGAAGTGTGAGTTTTGGTTACAGGAAGTGGTATTCTTGGGACACGTAGTATCGGGAGCTGGAATATATGTTGATCCCAAGAAGATAAAGGCAATTTTACAATGGGAGCAACCTAAGACAGTAACAGAGATTTGTAGTTTCTTTGGATTAGTCGGTTATTATTGGAGGTTTGTTCAGGGGTTTTCCTTAATAGCAGCTCCTTTGACCTGTCTAACTCGTAAGGAAGTTAAGTTTGAGTGGGATGATGTTTGTGAGAATCGATTTCAGGAGCTAAAGAACCGGTTAACCTTCGTTCCCGTTTTAACACTTCTTATTAATGGTAAGGGATTTGTAGTATATAGTGATGCCTCAAAGTTGGAGTTAGGGTGCGTATTGATGTAGGATGAAAAAGTTGTGGCTTATGCTTCTAGACAGCTAAAGAGGCATGAAGCAAATTACCTTACCCATGATTTAAAGTTAGCAGCAGTGGTGTTTGCTTTAAAAATTTGGAGGCATTACTTGTATGGTAAGCATTGTAGGATATTTACAGATCACAACAGTTTAAAATATTTGGTCACTCAGAAGGAGCTTAATTTGAGACAAAGGCGATGGTTGGAGTTGATAAAAGATTATGACTTGGTGATAGACTATCATCCGAGAAAGGCGAACGTTGTAGTTGATGCCTTAAGTCGTAAGTCTTTATCGTCTTTAGCAGCACTTTAGAATTGTTATTTTCCAGCATTATTAGAGATGAAATCTCTTGGGGTCCAGTTGAGAAATGGTGAGGATGGATCCTTATTGGCAAGCTTCATAGTGCGACCTTCGTTACTTGATCAGATCAAGGACATTCAGAGGTCTGATGATGAGTTAAGAAAAGAAATTCAGAAACTGACCGATGGGGGAGTTAGTGAGTTCAAATTTGGAGAGGATAACATCTTGATGTTTAGAGACCGAGTTTGTGTTCCTGAGGGAAACCAGTTGAGACAGGCGATCATGGAAAAAGCCCATTCATCTGCCTATGCATTACATCTTGGAAGCACCAAGATGTATAGGACTATCAGGGAGAATTATTGGTGGCCAAGTATGAAGTGAGACGTAGCAGAATTTGTAGCAAAGTGTCTCGTATGTCAGTAAGTTAAGGCAGAGCATCAGAGGCCAGCAGGTACACTTCAATCTTTACCTGTTCCCGAGTGGAAATGGGAGCATGTAACTATGGATTTTGTTTTGGGACTGCCGCAGACACAGAGGGGAAATGATGTAATTTGGGTGAGCGTAGATCGGTTGACTAAGTCTGCTCACTTTTTAGCTATCCATAGTACATACTCTATTGAGAAGTTGGCTCAGCTCTATATAGATGAGATTGTGAGGCTACATGGAGTTCTCATTTTTATAGTGTCAGACCGAGATCTTCGATTCACTTCTCAATTCTGGTTGAAATTTCAAGAAGCTCTCGGAACCAAATTGAAATTTAGCACTGCTTTTCACCCACAGACGGATGGTCAGTCAGAGAGGACTATCCAGACTATGGAGGATATGTTGAGGGCTTGTGTCATGGATTTCCTTAGGAGTTGGGATAGACACTTGCCGTTAGTGGAATTTGCTTACAACAACAGCTTCCAGTCTAACATCGGTATGGCACCGTACGAAGCTTTATATGGAAGAAAATGTCGTACTCCACTTTGTTGGGATGAAGTGGGTGAAAGAAAGTTAGTTAGTGTGGAATTGATCGAGCTAACTAATGACAAGATCAAGGTTATACGAGAGAGGCTAAAGGTAGCCCAAGATAGGTAGAAGAGCTATGCAGATAAATAGAGAAAAGACTTGGAGTTTGAGATCGATGATAGAGTTTTTCTTAAGGTTTCTCCTTGAAAAGGTAATAATCTGAATGCTTTGTGGTATTAAGTTTTATTTGATTATATTATTGTGGTAAATTATGATATCTTGTTGGATAATGAAAGGTGTGATCCGGTTTGCAAAGCGAGGAAAGCTCAATCCGAGATACATTTGACCTTTTCGTATTATTGAAAGAATTAGGCCAGTGGCGTATAGACTAGAACTACCTCCAGAGTTAGATCAGATCCACAACGTTTTCCATGTCTCCATGCTTAAGAAATATGTACCAGATCCCTCTCACATCCTCAAAGCACATCCGATCGAGTTGCATGACGATTTGAAGTTCGAGGTGCAACCTGCGAGTATCTTGGATCGAAAGGATCGAGTATTGAGGAACAAGAGTATTTCAGTGGTCAAAGTGTTGTGAAAAAGTGCTCGAATGGAGGAAATGACATGGGAAGTAGAGCATCAAATGAGGAACCAATACCCGCATCTATTTGTCGAATCTGGTAAGTGAAATTTTGAGGTCAAAATTTTATTTTAAGGGGAGTAGAATTGTAAAACCCGACCCTATAAACACATGTCATGACATACATGCACTGAGTAGGATTTTATTATGCTAGGAAAGCACCTAAGAAAAGACGAAACTCGGTATCGTATCAAACGATACACTTGAGTTGATTTAACCTTGAACTAGTTCACATAGAAATTGTAGGATGAAATTTAATATTTTATAGTCCAGGAATGACTAAAAATGATTGTTCGGAGTTTGAGGGTTCATTAGGGGTAAAATTGAAAATTTTGATGTTCAGGGGTAAAATCGTCATTTTGCCACCTAAGATAATAATTTGATCATGGAGTGAAATTTTTGACCAAGATTAACTATTTGGAGTATAATTTAATGATAGGAAGTGAAAAAGTTTAATTCTGGTGATTTTTGGAGTGTAGGGGCAAAATCGTAATTTTGCCACCCACGGACAAAATTTGAGATTTTGAGAGAATTTAGATCAAATTTGACAAATTGGAGAATGGTATGAGTATAAGGGATGAAAAATATGTCTATGGGCAATTTTTCAGTTTTTTGGGCAAAAATGTAATTTTTCACTTTTACGGGGGCAAAAGTGTAAATTTCAAAAATTACTCCACCGAGACTTTGGATAAGTCTGAGAATTTTATCTAAGCTATGGATATGTGGGACAAGTGTATGGTGAAAATTTGGAAACAAATGGATGAAATTTTAAAAATGGGCCAATGGGAAAGTGACACATGGCATTTTTTAATGAAATAATATTATTTTAATGAAAAGTCAGCCATTTAAACCCAAATTTTAAGTGCTGGCCGGCCATAAGGAAGAACAAGAGAGGAAATAGAGAGGAAAGGAAGAAAAAAAGAAAAACCAAAGAGAAACAAGAAAATTCAAAGGGAAATTCGCGTTTTTCGCCCGTTTACGCGTCTAACGGTAAGATTTTTCGACTTTAGCTTGATTTCTACCTTTCCTATGCCTTTGTTTCCATTTAGCATGCTTGAGGAGAGAGATCTAAAAGTGACATCAAGGGCTGGCCGAATTTCAAGGGGGGAGAAATTGAAATTTTTAGGTTTTATTTTTAGTTAAATTGGTAGTTTTAGTTAGTTAAATAGTGTTTAGAAATTAAATTGGGCAAGAAAGCATTAAATTTTCACAATACCCACCCTTGGCCGAATCTGCAATGAGGTACAATGATGATGATCTGATTTTTATTCTAAGAGAAATGAAGAGAAAATGATGAAAAATGGTTAAATGTGATAGAAAAACAAAGTAGAAAATTTACCGAGTTAATGTCCCATTTTTGGCTGAATTTTCCAAGGAGGAAAGTGAACTGATTTTGGTGATTTTAGAAGGTTATTGGCTGATATTTAATGGTTAGAAATTTTGGAGAGAGAATGGGATGATTTAGAGCTAAAATGGAGCGCGTTAGCAATTTAACGGGTAAAGTGCTAAAAATAGGTTAATACCGTGTTTAAGCCATTTTTGGCTATTGCATTTCATACCATGCATTAGTATAGGATTTAAGTCAAATATATAGTGATTTAGTATTAATGTGATGAATTGAGTAAATTTTTGCAATGTGTCTCGGAGGAGAGCCTTCCGGTAAAGGCAAGAAAATCGTACACGACGAGTAGTTATCGGGGCACCTAAAAAGCAATTAGTTTGTACAAACGGTGAGTAAACCTATTATTATTGTGAATTATCTAAAGTTATTTTAAAAATGCTCTTTATTATTTTATGAAACGAAAATGAGATTAGAACAGGATTTTTGATGTTTTAGAAATAAATGTGACAAAAAAAATATATTGTGTTGATTATGAAATTGAGTAATTGGAGGCTGTTAACTGTCTTGAAAATTATATATTTTCCTATGAATGACTTATGAGATATAAGTATATTTGCCTATATTTTGTAAGTGCATTGGGAAATTTATGTAAGCTGTTTTTACTATGTAGGCTGGGTAAATAAATAAAAGCCACGTTATACTGTCGAAATTTTATTAAAATTGGTGGGTTAGTCATTGCAGTGACGGGTTTTCATGGACTGCCTATTAGAGGGGCACGGTAAACCCGGTTATATAGTTACTCTGGTTGTAGAGGTGATGAGGGTAACTCTTGGGGTAGTATTAGAGCTCACTTCACGTCGAACCCCCACGTGAATGTCTAACTCGGCCAACGCCAAGGAACGACTTGTTTTAAAAATAAAAATGTGTTTCACATGTAAATGTTATAACAACCTTGGCGGACTTGGTTAGATGTCTCGGCCAAGGTATCCCAGAGGATTAGTTTTGGCTTGAGCCTTGTTTTCTTTTATAAAAGGCATAAGCCTTAACAACTGTTTTGGTAAATTACAAATATCTTATGGTTTAAGAAATAAATTGAAAACATTATGAAATGGTTTGTGATTTGTTGTTTAAACTTGCCTCCCTGTTACTCGCATTTAGATATTTATGATAATGTCTGTTTACTCATTGGGATTGCAAAATCTCACCCACCTCATTTTCAAACATTTCAAGTCTGTGGTAGCTTGTAGATACCCTATTTTGTCGAGGATTCCAGTTGACATCTCTACCACACAGACAGTAGGTTTCTAGCACTAACACTGGGTGTATTTTGGGCCACTTGTCATTGTAACCATTATTGTACATTATAACTTTGTAAATTTTTATATGTGTGAATTTATTTTACTTACACGTTATAAAAGATTTCTTACACGTGTTTCTATAAATATTGTTTTATATTAAAAAATGCTATATTTTAATCAATATTTTGAATAGTGATATTTATCTATAAATCCTTTTAAAATATTTTTATCTTTTGATTTACTTGAGCAGGAAACTACTGAAAATTGTTTAAAATGGAATGTTTAAAAACGATTGGTCACAGAAAAGGCAAGAAACTGATATGTAAGCCTTACGGGGTTCTGATTGGCATTTCGGGTAATGAGTGTCAATTGGGACATCGCGGCGGTTCTCATGGACCCTAGGGAGGTTTCGGGTCGTGACAGTCAGTCTGTAGACAGCTGATTTTATCAAGGATTGCCTTTGGATCTGCATCCTTAGAAATCAAAGGTCTACAGTCTTGCATATTTTCGGTAATATCGGGGCCCACATGTCATTGTAGAATATTTTGTATACCTAGCTGCATGTGCCACTGTATATATGAATTTATTTTGCTATTACGCTACAAAAATTATTTACGCAGAGTTCTATAAATATTGTTTTATAAGAAAATGGAATATTTTATTTAATATTTTTATTTAGTTTGATTAGCCAAAAAATTTATTTTAAATGGATGATTTAGATTACTAAAATTATATTTAGATAAGAAATGAATATTTTTCGATTGTATGCTATATTTTCACCAGTTTTCAAAATTTTCGGGTAAAAATGACCAAAATACCCCTCTGTAGCAGAAATTACTTTTTGGTTGTTTTGATTTAAAAATAGTTTATATTCCCTTAAAACATGATATTTTGTATCTATTGCTCACAGGGGAGATGTAAAATTGATGCGAGAGCCTTGCAAGGTTTCGGTTGACTTTTCGGATAATGAATGTCTATCGAGACATCGAGTGAATGTCACGGGCTCGAAGGGAGTTCCGGGTCGTGACAGAGTTGGTAACCTAGAGTTCCTAAATTATTTATAAGTCTCTATCGATATTTTTATAAAAATATCTCTCCCAACCAAGTCACTATATGTCTATGTAAATTCAATAGAATGACCTATTAAGCTCATGCTCTAATCTTGGCTACATATGACATATAGCTCTATATCTATCCTATATGCAAATTAAATCATTCGGTGGCAGTTAGCCTAAATAAATTTGAACATATTCTATTCCTTCCAAGGTCTACACTAAACTCCCTTTGTCAAGTTGCATTTAGGTATCCAAATCATTCTAATTGGTGGCCAGTCTATCAGACATATTAAACACAAGGTTGGAATAAGCAACTTGTATTCCATTGATCATAAGTAAGATAGAAATTAAAAATTCAAACTACATGTTGAGTTCAATTGCAATCCTCGATAGAGCAAATTAGTTCATGATGAATAACAAAAACATAATCCAAAGAAATTTAACCATAGTAATAATTCAAGAAAAATAAAGAAGAAATAGAGAATAAAAGAAAACTAAAGATTGTCAGGTTTTCAATCTTCAATCTTCTATGCGTTTCTTTACTTTCTTGAGTGCTTGATCGCTCTTTTTCTTCAAAGAAACCCAACCTTAAACTTGCCTTTCAATTGCTTTAAAAGTGTCTTTACGTGAGCTCCAAAAGAACCAAATTTAAGTCAAATTTAAAATTAGAGTGTTTGAGGTATCATGTCGATGCTGCAACCCCATTTTTCTAGTGTTATGGCACCCAACTTTCTAGTTTTTGGGAGCTACAACCTTTATTCTTTGGCGTTGTGGTGCCACATCCGCTATCTCCTAGTACACTTTACTGCACTTAATCAACTTGTGATGAAATTTCCTCCTTGATCTCAGTCAAATTGGGCAAAATGGTAAACGAGAAAGTTGGACCTTGTCTCTTAGATTTCCAATGGCTCAAGAATCATGTCAATTGGACTTCTATAATGAGAGTTATGCTCAAAATACTGAAATATGTGTAGGATAATCATGAATCTTCCCTTGTACTCTTCTTTATCAATTGAAGCCCTTTTTATTTGCACACCTATAAAAGCAACAAACATACCCAATAACAACCAAGATAAAAGTAAATTTTCATCAAACTAAAATAAAATGACTTAAATTAAATCAACTCTATATGATTTACTAAACTAAGATAAATAAATAAAAATACCTAATTCCGAAACTAAATTTCAAGAACTTAGCCAATTTAATAGTCAAATTGTGACAAAATAACTCTATGAAATAGGGTTATCAATTGTACTCGTTGAAGGGGAACTCAGATATTCCATGAACTTGACCAACATACCCAATGTTGACAGCTTGTACATTGCAATAAACATTGTAATGCCAATAACTCGTATATTCTATGGACCTAACCAATTGACTTAAATTAAATTCAATTTGAAGTTTGTCAATCAACTCCATGGAATATTTGAGTGACAGGTTTCCCTGTACTCCCTAAACAAAAAAAATGACAAATTATTATTAGTCCTTAATTTTCTTACTGGTAAGAAATCTATTTCGACAAAAACTTAAGCATCACACATGAACAATCTATGCCACTAGCAACTCACATGACCATAGACACATGAATTAAAATGACAAACTGAAGGTTTGTAATGCTTTTCAGTAGACATCGAAGAGAAGCTAGTTGGTACCACATAACACATTAATAAATCGAGCAAAACAAAACATTAAATTTATTTGAAAAAATAAAGCATAAAACAACAAAAGAATATAAATTCACACTATTGAGGTAGTAGACACAATAGCTAAAAAGAGCAATCTCTCCAAATGGTTATTGAGTTTTAAGACTTTATACTCTAAACCATGCCTCCTCTATCCAAGTTTATTACATAAATTAGTGACATAGTTTGGTCAACTTGGAAACAATGATGGCCAGACTAGGTTACTATATTTATCTTATAGACTTGGAAGGAAGAGGCATGGTTTGGAGTATTGAGCTTTAGAATTCAAGAATCATTTGGAAAGATTGATCTTTTCAAATATTGTGTCTATTGTCTTAATAATGTGAGTTTATATTCCTTTATTTTTTTGTGCTTTATTTTTCTAATTAATTTTAATTCTTTTTTTATTTTTGATTTAATAAGGTGTTTTGTGATACTAGCTAGCTTCTTTCCATGGATGTCTAGTGAAAACCATTTTATTCCTTGGGTTTACCATTTTCATGTGTTTAAGATAATGAGAGTTCTTAGATGAAATAGATTAACAGTAGAAGAGTAGCAGAGACCAAAGAGTATATAACCATTTGTTGTTGGATGCCTTATAAGATATTTGTAGCCTCACAATCCACGAGGCATTTAACAATTTTTGCAAGTTTTGTGAATACTACCAAGGAGATATCAACAACCTAGTATACTATACCTTTAACTCATTAGGTTTAGCAGAACAATCCATTGCTAGCTTCTAAATGGAGAACTACAACTAACTTCAATAATTGTTGAACAAGGATACGATTTCCATTTGGTGGACATCAAGCTAACAATGGATTGTGAAGCTAAATCATAATGAGTTAAACAAATTGTATAAGTTATAGGTATCTCCTTTGTATTATCTGCATAACTTACATGAAATTTTAAATGCCTCATGGATTGTGAGGCTGCAAATATCTTAGAGGGTATCTAGGAACAAATAGTTAATTATACTTTCATCTCATTGCTATTGTTAATTAATTTATTAATACATTTATTAATTTAATTTTGTGTAAACTAAATAATATTACTCATTTAATTAAATTTGTTACCTTTATTCTTGTTTTGAAATGACGAAATTCATTGACTTATTAAGCTTTGAAAATGAATGAAAATCTTAAAAGAAGTGTTGAAGCTGAACTTAAAAAATGCTAAGATTGTTTGAAAATGTCTTGAATGTGAATGATCATGCTCTTGAACGTAAAGAAATATCTCTTAAGTTTCTCAAAGATTTCTTGTTTTCAAAATTCAAAGTGTCAGCCTAATAATCAAATTCTCAAAAGAAAAGAATTGATTCTTAAATGAGAAGAAAAAAATTTAATTTTTTATCACAAGAAGAATCTATTTTGGAGAAAGGAGAAGTTAGTTCTTAAGTAGAAATCAACAGTGAAGAATTAATTATGAGAAAAGAAGAAGTTAGTTCTTGGAAGACAGAAGCTTCAGCATTTGTGAAGAACTGACACCTCGGAGATAAAGAATTGATTCTAGAGAGACAAAATGCAGAAGGTAGAAATGCAAAGAAGAAATAATCGATTCTAAATGGAGAAGATATTGGTTCTTAAATAACCAAAAGTAAGATTCAGAAACTTGGTGACTAAGGAAGAGATGCTACAATTGGTTAAGGATGGAGTGCCAAACATCAATCTTAAATTCAAATTTTGATGCCAAACCATAGTGAAAAACTGACACCTTGAGGCAAAAGAATCAATTCTCTAAGATTGTAAAGGTATCACCCTTGAACTCAATTGTAGAAAAACCAGCATCTTGGAATAGAAGAATTGATTCTTTAGAAATAGAAAGCTCCAAACTTTGTGAAGAACTGACAACTTAATGGCAAAGAATGGATTCTACATATGTGATAGAATTTGGCAAGCTAGCTAAAGCGTATGAGAAGTGATTCAAATTTCACTCCAATGGGCAAGAAATCCTAGATGTTATAAATACCTATTAAATATGTTAAAGCAAGGATTTTGAAGGATTTTGGACAAATTTGAATCATTTTTGAAGAAGAAAAAAATGAAAAAACAAGAGAAAGAGCAGTGAGTAGAAAAATTCTATTTTTAAGTAGGAACAAAGGCTAAAAATCACATTTTTATCCTTCAATTGATACTTTTTTTGCTTAAACATTCCTTCATCACTTATATCTTTTGAGAAAACTCTCACCTTCTTGATTCTAAACTTTTTTATAAGCCTTGTTTGAGGTTTTGAGCTAAAGGCTCTTAAGAATCCACTGCTGTATTGGTTATAACTCTAAGCAAAAGGTAAAAGGGTTTTGCCTAATCCTTTAAAAGGATGCATCTTGTGCAAAGGTTGTACTTGAACTTGAAAAGGGCAGTGTCTTGGTAGAGGTTATGCTTGATCTTGGTCAAAGGCATGTTGTGAAGGTTACGCTTGATCCTGTTAAAAGGCATGTTGTAAATGTTACGCTTGATCCTGTTGAAAAAGGAAGTTGATACTGGATTCAAACTCCTTGAGCTATCAAGGGAGAGGATGTAGGCATTGTAAGGCCGAACCTCTATAAAAATCCTATTGACTACATTTTATTTTTTTCTCTTTACTTATTCATTTCATACTTTGTTTTGTTGCTTTATTTTCTCATATTTTTGCTTCATCTTCAAAGCTTTTCGAAAAAGGGGAAATTTTTATTTAACAATCAATTCACCCTTTCTTGGTAGTTTTACTTTAAGCTTATGTTTCTAACAATTAGTATTAGAGTAGGTTTTCAAGTTTTGTAGGTTTAACCACCTTTAAGAGATCTTGTACAAAAAGCTTCAAATAATAGCTATGGTGTCCTCGAGCTTCATTGGTGAAGAACAATCTATGATGTGGCCTTCTTTGTTAAAGGCAAAAACTACCTTTTTTTGGAGAATGAAGTTTAAAAACTTTATAAAATCTATTGATTTTGATTTTTGGGATATTATTGTTTATGGACCTCGTATTCCTACCAGGACTTTTGATGTTGGGAAATATTTTATGATAAAAGCAGAATGGGACGATAAGGATAAAAAGTTAATACAATTGAATTACAAAGTTGTAACAGCTATTTTGTGTACTTTTAGTCAAAGTGAATTTAATAGGGTAGTTATGTGCTCTTCTACAAAAACGATTTGGGACACTTTAGAAAACTGTTATAAAGGCACCGGTCAAGTAAAGGAATCAAAGATTAGTATTCTGATACTTGATTATGAGCTATTCAAAATGAAAGATGAGGAATCTATTAAAGAAATGTTTGAAAGATTCACAAAGATCATAAGAGGACTTAAGGCTTTAGGAAAAAAGTTCCCTAATGCACAACTGGTGAAGAAAATCTTTCACTGCTTACCAAAGTCTCAAAAACCAAAGGTGACTACCATAGAAAAAGCCAAAGACCTAAATGTACTTAAGTTAGACGAGCTTCTAGATTTTTGCTTACTTATGAAACGATGTTAGGTGTGAGAAAGAAAGAGATGAGGCAATTAGAGGATAAAAAAGAAAAGACATTGCTCTTCAAGCTGTAAAATAGAGTGATGAAAAGTCACTTAAGAGTGACAATGAAAAGGAGGATGATGAATAGATAACACTATTAACTAGAGGGTTCCATAGATTTTTTAGGAATAATCAAGGAAGCAAAAAGCCATTCAAAAGAGAAGAACAAAGAAGAAATTTGAGAAGAGATATTCCAAAGGTTGACCATGGAAATGATCATATTATTTGTTATGAATGCAAAAATCTTGGTTGCACTAAATATGAATGTCTAGAACTCAAAAAAAGTCATCACAGAAACTCCAAGAGAAAAGCTATGATAGCTGCGTGAGTGACAGTGATGAATCCCAAGATGAGCAAGAAGAGGAAATTGTAAACTTGTGCTTTATGGAAGTTGAAACTCCAAGGTATGTTATTTAAACATCGCTTATTGTTCTTATGATTAAAATGATGATGCACATACTTTTGATGAGCTTCAGAATGCACATGATGAGTTAGCATTTGAATTTGAACACATGAATTTGAAATACAAAAAAGTCATTTCTAAGCTTAAGGTAGAAAATGATTGCATGATTAAAATTGAGTCTAAGTTGGAAAACAAAGTAAATAATTTAGAGAATGAAATGAATGCCTTGAAAAAGAAAAATGAGCAATTAAATGAATCATTCTTTAAATGGAACATGAGCTCATAGAAACTTAATGAGACGCTTGAAACTCAAAAAGCCTTCTTTGACAAAAATGGCTTAGGTTATGATAAAACACCAAGAGAAACAAAGATAAAAACTTTCTTTGAAAAAGAAAATGAAAAGCATGGTGTATCACATGTATGTGTCTACTATTATAAGAAAGGTAATTCTATATATTTTTGTTCTCTTACAAAGACACCCCTTAAAGAAAAGATTGTCAAAAAGGAATAAGATCCAAAAAGAACCAAACCTGAAAGGGGAAGAATTGTGGAAATTTTTGAGATTCCAATTAAAATCAAACTTAGAAGAACTAACATTTATGGACCCAAGAAATATTGGGCAGCAAGGTCAAAAATTGGTTCTATTTTGTAGGAAAAATCAAGGCAAGAATGCATAGACTGAGCTTATAGCAAGAATAAGGTGATATCTATTCCATGAATAACTTGCCTATGAAAGATGAATTGTTGCTTGTTTGAATATTTTCTGGTTAATTGATCAATGTTTTTTGAATGACATAGATCATGACTTAAAGTGAGTTGATAATTATTTTTAATTACAATATGAAGAAGGATAAATTCCTTGAATTCATAATTTGAATGATTGATTTTTGATGATCTTGTTTGCATAATAGTTTCTACAATAAGATTCACATATCATGCCATACGTATGCATCATTCAAAACCAATAGTGATGTGCACTAAACTCAATTCCATTTAGAAGATTTCTTGTATTTGATTTGGATAAAAAAATCTTTTTTTTTTAAGCTTACAAAGTTTAAGAATCTACTTCAGGAATTCAAAATATCGACACCTTAAATTTCAAGAATCAATTCTCAAAAAGAATTAAAAAAGTCTTGAAAAACTAAGGCATAAAGAATCAATTCTTACCACCTAAGAATCAACTCTAGCACTTGAAGTTAGGAAACTTCTTAAGTATTTAAAAACATGTTTTTCTTCTTTAAATCTCTTCAAAAGTTAAGATTTCTCAATCCTTTCTTTGAAGAAATTTTCTCTCTCGCAGAGTAGGCTTTTAAGAATCAAAAGACTAAAACTTTCACAAAAACCTTTTGAATTTCAAATCTGCTTAAGTTCTAATTGACCCATTTATAAGTACAAGTCATCCAAAATAGAATCGGTTCTGTTCACAAAAAATCAACATCCCCTTTTCAAAACCTCGATTCTTCATACCAAACCTTCAGAGTAGAATCAATCATCAAAGAAATGGCTTCAAAAAGGTCAGGGAAGAAAAAGGAAAAGCTCTGGCAACACCTTCCAAAACAACGAGATCTGAGAAACCCGATTCATTCAACATTAGCTTTACAAGTAAAAAAGAAAGGAATATATTTAATGCAACCTACTTCAAAAGAAAGGTAATTAATGGAATAATTATAGACTTGGAATGGTTGTAGAAAGAATTTAAACTGCCTTATATTGAAAATCTAAGGAAAATGGGATGGCAGGAATATTTGTGTGTAAGAAAATAAGTTTATCAAAAATTAGTTCAGCTGTTTTATTCAAATGCAACCACTGAATATGAAGGAGATAATGATGAAGATATCAAGGACCACAATTCATTTACTACGTTGGTAAGTGGAAAGGAGATCATTATCACACCAATGCTGGTGTAAAAATTGTTGAAGCTGAAACCTATCGAAAGAGATTCTATCATTGAGATAAATGAAGAAAACAAAATCCCAGAAGATCATAAAGTGAGATTAATAACCCGACACTGACGTGAATTTGAGGACGAATTCTATTTAAGTGGGGGAGACTGTAACACCAATACTTTGATATAGTGGCTAATAAAGTTTATCGGATGCCAATTGAGGTCATTTAGAATGTTTAAAAGTGATGAAAGGTGAAAGGAATACTCTAGAGTAAAATATTTCGCACATGAAGAAATAATAATTAAATAATAATATTTTTATTAAGGATGAATTAATGATATAAAAAAGTGATTCGAAAGTGAATCGGAGCATAATAAGACATTTTGGGTGCCAAGGAGACAAGTGAAAAATTTTGGAATAAAATAATATTTTATTAATAAATAATATTAAAATATTAATATTTTATTTAATGTCGAAATATTCCATGAAGAAGGAGTATATGGTCAATCTAAGTGGGGGAGAAGAAGAATGAAAAAATTTCAGAGAAAAATGACGTTAATGGGACCCGCATGTCTTTATTAAATAAAGCTAGCTCGAGTAAGCAAATATTTAAATATTGCGATGATACTGCGTTAAACCATAAACTTGACATTTTATTGGTACAAGTGTTAAGGAAGAAAAATGAAAAGAAATTGGAATTAAAAGATTGTGGGAGAATACAATTAAAAAGGGTGAAAACCTTAGAGGGTAAAATGGTAATTTTGCCACTAGTTTGGTCAAAGCATCCAAAGGAAGCTTTGACTCTTCATCCTTGTCCCATGACCGGTTCTTATCTTCACCAAAAGATATTTTCTTCTTCTTCTTCACCCACCCAATGCCATTTTCATTTCACCTCCATGAAAATCAATTTTTTTTCATTTGATTTTCCTTGTTTTCATTTCATTTCCTTTCTTTTCTTACTTCTTTCTTCTCCTAACGTCTTGGGCACCAAACCTGCAGCTTCTAACCCCATTTTCTAGTACAACCAAACCCTAGGAGAGAGAAGGAAAAAATCTCTCTTTCTTTCCTTTATTTTCTATTTCTACTCCACCATCACCGACACTTGAATTTTCAACTTTAAATCTCCATTTTTTAGGCTAAAAGGTATATAATTTTAACTCCTGGAATTTATGAATTTATGGGTTATATTTTCAGATTTTATTTCCTAATTTCTTCAAATTCTTTTTCTTGGAAATATTAGGTTTTTGTTGATCTTTATGCCTCCAAGCTCACCAAGGTGAAGAACCTTTAAATTGGAATAGTTGATATGATGGGTTTGAGAATTAGACTAGAATTCTAGGTTAAAAATTAGGCTAGAATGTAGTTTATCAAGAGTATGCTTAATAGAATTATTAAGGTTAAGTTTATGATATATTTGAAGCTATTATTGTTTATTGGCAATTATAGGTTTTAATGGTATTTCGGGACTACCCGGATTAAGATCTTGTGGGTGCTAGTCTTGTTAAGTGGCATTGTTAAGGTGAGTGAACTTACATTAAATTATTTTTGGGGAAATACATATGTGTTGGGATATAGCACTTGAATGATTTTATTTGATTTTTTTCTCTAAATCATGCCTTGGAACAAGCTCTTGATGAAACATTTTATGTTGTAAAATGTGTAATGTGATGAACCCATGTGTTCCTATATTCTGATGATATATATTTTATGCTTTGAATGATAATATTGTATGATGATTGTAACCACACATGTGCGGTGTGGGAGTGCACATGCCGGTGATGACGGGTGATTCCAGCTATGTGTGGTGTGGGAGTGCACATGAGCTGATGACTGGTGGATGATGATTCCAGCTATGTGCGGTGTGGGTGTGCACATGAGCTGATGATCGGTGGATGATGATTTCAGCTATGTGTGGTGTAGGAGTGCACATGATCTAATGAGCTAGTGGTTGTATACATGTTTACACATAGCATAGAAATGTTAGAGAAAAATTATGTGATTGCACTGAATGTTAAATGTTGAAATTGTTAATTGTTTCCAAATTGATTTTCAATACAACGAAAAAAAAAGACTCTCTGTCTTGCTTGTCTTGCTCAAATATTTACTGTGGTTTTCACTTTTTGATTTCATAATGCATCATGGATCCTTCAACACTAAGCGGTTAAATAATCAAAGGTCGAATTGAGGGGTTTTATGAGGAATTAAACTAAATTGCATTGTTTTTAACATAAGTGCATTGTGATTTCTAAACTTTCCTTATCGTTTGCTTGTTCCCTTCCTATGTTCACTCACTGGGTTTATACTCATTCTTTTCAACTTTATGTTTTAGTTTTCAGGCTCAAAGGTAGTTGGATCCTATGTCATGACTCGGAACTCCCATCGAGCCCGTGACAACCGCTGCGACGTCTCGATCGACATTCATTACCCGGAATGTCAACTGAAACTCCGCAAGACTTTAATATCAGCTTCTCATTTCCCTTGTGGGTAACTGTTGCCAAATACCACATTCTAAAAGATTTTAAACTGTTTCCAACTTAAACAAATAAAATAATAATTTCCGTCTCACAGGGGTATTTTGCTCATTTATCCCAAAAATCTCAAAATCAGTTAAAAATATAGTATGTAAGTGGAAATCACATATTTCATAATCAAAAATAATTTTGGATGTCTAAAACATTCGTTTAAAATGGAATTATGACTGTTAGAATAAAATAAAAATATTAAATAAAATATTCAATTTTCACATAAAACAATAATTTAAGAACATTGCATAAATAATTTTTACAGCGTAAAAGCAAAATAAATTCCTACATACCGTAATGCAGATAACCAAAGTATGGAATTTAATTTACAGTGACACGTGGGCTCACGAATGACCAAAAGTATCAAAAGAAATGAACCTACAGTTTTTAGATGTGGTAAGTTCAATTGTAATCCTCGCCGATATCAGTTATCTACAATCTATTCTGAACCTGAAATGGGTGGAAAGGAGGGTGGTGAGATTATAAAATCCCAGTGAATAAACAAACATCACTCAAAATATCTAAAGTCGAGTAAAAGGAGACTATTAAAATATTTCATTAAACTGTAATTTATCATCTTTCAACTTATTTCAACCAAATGAAATCAATTTATTTAAAGCAAGTAATTAGTATGGCTTATGAATTTCTTAAAAAGCTTGGCTCATGCCAAAAATTATTATCATACTCAGTTATCTGGGATACCTTGACCGAGGGCTATCCCAACTGAGTCCGCCAAGGCTATTAGAAAGTCATGTTTTTATTTTGAAAACATAGCCGTTCCTTGGCGTTGGCCGAGTTCCCCTTCACTTGGTGGTTTGGCGTGAAGTGAACTCTAAAAGTTATACCTCAGGAGTTACCTTACTCGCCTCTCCAACCGAGATAAAAATATAACAGGATTCCGTGCCCCTCTAATAGGCTAGTCCACAGAACCCAGCCCACTGCAGCAGGTCAAACCCACCATACAATAAAATTCGATAGCATGATATGGCTATTATTGCAATTCACAGCCTTTCAAGGCTAAATATATATTTTATATATTTCAACACAAATATTAATTCAGCCATTCATGCAAATACTGTCATAAGCCATTCGATTCAAATAATAAATTTAATTCATAACAAGTGGTCTCCAATTACTTTATTTTCAAAATCGTTATTTCGTTTCAAGACAATTTATAAAATATTTTCATTTAAACTCATTTTGTTTACAAAACATAAAAATTTACCATTTGAACTCATTTTCATAAAATTCACCAAAACCGAATAAAAACATACTTTAGATAATTAAAATGATGGTAAGGTTACTCACCGTGTCTAGAGTGGGGATTTTCGAAATACTCAGACTACTGGTCCTCGGGTGCAATTCCCTTGCCTTTATCGGAGGACTCACCACCTTGACACAGTACAAAATCGAGAAATTCACCACATTGGTACTAAATTGAAATTAAACTAATTTAGACTACTAATGCTTGATATGGAATGCAAAAATGTCTAAATTTTTGCCTAAATGCGGTGTTAGCCTATTTCGGTCTTTTACCCGATAAATCGATATACGCGTCCGTTTAAACTCCAAATTAATTTTTTTCAGTTTCTATACCTCAATTGCACCCAAATTGACTTAATGTCCCTCAGTGTGGTGCAAATTATCAGTCCCGATAGCAAATTACGAAAATACCCCTAGTGGGTAAAAATTTATATTTTTGCTCCGAAAATTTCCATTATTTTTCTAGGCTCATAATTCATCATTATTCATCATAATTCCTCAAATAAACATCAAGATCAGCAGCCAATATTCCCCTAGAAAATTCAGCATAATGGGTTTCAATGGGAGAAAATTATATCTCTAGCTTATTTTTGCTATATTTCAATATAACCTAACTAAAATCACTTAATTCAATTAAAATCAACCAAAACTCAAGCTCAAAACTCATCCATGGAGGTTTGGCCAGCATGGGTGTCCATACCCACTTTCTAATTTTGCATGGAAATGAGAAAAAAATGCATGGGTAGTGAAAATCACAAGGAAAATCAATGAAATTTACCTTTTTAATGCTTGATTTCTTGATTTCTCTTGATTTTCCTCAAATTTTTCAGCTAGGGTTCTTATTTCTTTTCCCCCTTTTCTCTCCTGGTTTGGACGGCTTGAAGAAGATGAGAATTCTGAAAATTTTGACCTTTTTAAAGGCTAAAATAATATAATGTTATTTTATTTATTTTTTTTGTTTTATTAATTCCTTAAATTCTAACCATCCATTTGTTTCCAAATTTTCACCATAAACTTCTCCCACATATCCATAGCTTAGATAAAATTCTCAGACTTATCCAAAGTCTTGGTGGAGTAATTTTTTTGAAATTTACACTTTTGCCCCCGTAAAAGTCAAAAATTACATTTTTGCCCCAAAAATTGAAAAATTGCCCATAGACATATTTTTCATCCCTTATACTCATACCATTCTCCAATTTGTCAAATTTGATCTAAATTCTCTCAAAATCTCCAATTTTGTCCGCGGATGGTAAAATTACGATTTTTGCCCCTACACTGTAGAAATCACCGGAATTAAACTTTTTCACTTCTAAACCTTAAATTATACTCCAATAAGTCAAATAGGGCCAAAAAAAATCTTTTCTAAAAATTTCCATTGTGTCCCTAGGTGGCAAATGACCATTTTGCCCCTAGACAGTGAAAATTTCGGTTTAACTCCAAATTGATCCTCGAACTCCAAATCACCATATTAAACCATTCTGAAACTTTAATATTCTTAATTTCATTTTAAATTCTCTATTTGATCTAGTTCGAGGCTTAAATTAACTTAATTGTACCATTTGGTACATTGTCGTCTTTTAACGATTTTTCTTTCGAGACTTTCCAAGTATGCAAGCATATTATCAATCATATGAATGACATGGCAAGTAATTTATAAGGTCGGGCTTGACATCCTAGGTAGAGGTGCTTCCTCCTGTTCATCTTATGGTAGGTTTACCAACACACCCCATGATAGTATCCACGCCAAAGTCACTCCGCTGATAGTTAAGGTATTTTGTATGTGTATATGGTTATTTAAATGTAATTCGTGAGATTTTTTGTAAACACTATATGTTTGGTTTGCATGATAATGTCACCACAGGTTGGCAAATGGTAATATTATATTGTGAATGATATATATTCGGTTGCCATGATTTATTCTTGAGAAGAAATTATTTTTGAAAACTATGAATTAAGAACTTTAGAGGTAAATGAGGGACAGAGGGTTTAATGAACAAGTTTTCATAGAAAGGCTTGCTTGGGCCTAGTGGGCCATGCCTATTGTGTCCATGCACCAGTCATGGCTTGGAATTTGGGCTATGACAAAGTTGGTATCAGAGCTCTAGGTTTAGTTGAGTCTTAGGGGTTCTTGTGGTTTTCAGCGGAGTTGTTGGAGTCCGTGTAGGGTCTTGTCCTTGGATTGTGGGTGCGTAACATAAGTCAAGGACCGGAGGCTACATAAGCCTCTGATTCATTAGAAACCCACCTATTCCTATGATGCATAAATGACTAAGCAATTGATGCTTGGTTGCATATAGGTTTGGAGGTGCGCCTATTACATGCGCCATGTCAAGAAGCAACGATAGTCCGGATACCTATCATAGCACTAGTGAGGGATCGCTAGATTCCACTGCTAGGAGACAATGGCTCCTTGATTCAAGGATTCAAGAAAGTGGCCAGTCTTGGATTCCTATTGGATGGATCCCACCAGATTTGGAAATATTGTTTCGGAGTAGGGAAATCTTCGAAAGTAGTGAGAGCTTTGAAAGTGAGGTAAGCACTAAGATTTGGGAAAGCGTAAAAAGTTTCTTTTTGGAAATGTCTAAGGAAAAGATAAAGGAGGCAATGGCAAGGGGCTATCATCCAAGCAAGGTGTCAAGTGTCTGAGACTTTCCTCTTGGTTGTGGGAGAGGTGCTGCACCTGTGAGTAGGGAGGAATGCGTGAGAATACAACAAGCTTGGATTAAGGATAAAATGGGGAAATCTCAGGAGGTAAAAGAGGACCCGGAAGAGGATCCGTTGATGTGCTCGGATGAAGGCGATGATGATCTTAAAGACACTTACTTTTTTCATTGAACTTCGTATTACTTTAAGTGTGGGTAAATGCGGTGTAAACTAAGTAGTAGTAGTTGTCTGTACAAAGGACTTAAAAGTTTGGCTTTTATTTTCGTGTGACTCAAATGGATTATGAAGTAGCTATTTAAATGACTTGGTGCATACGGGACTCTTTTGGTATGATAGAGGTGGACTAGCAATATAATTATTGAGGAAGGATATTCACCTTAGTGGTGTGGTTGGTCGCCTTAGATAATTATTAAAGGTCGACGTAGAAAGATATTAATGGTACAAGTAACTACAAGACCTGACAAACGATTACCGATTAATCGTAGAAATGTGAAATTTGAAATCTCAATTGTAGTTACAATTCGGAAGGATATGAGAGAAATTAATGAGACTATAGATGACACTTTGAATGGTTAATGTGATTAAGTCGAGGATTGTAAACTTAAGTATTAAGGGAATTGTAACCCGATATTCCTATGGATGAGAAATAAGGGTAAATGCTGGATAAACAGGAAAAAGGTCAAAAAGGATAATTCGCTGGTCAAGTGTCTGTAGTGTGTAGGTAGGTCCTAAAGAGTTGTGCAATGCACAAAAGAAGAAAAAGGTATGTAAGTCTTTTAATTGTTTCTTATGAAGTACGATTGATGGTAAAAATGGAGGCACATGGTGCCATGACATTATAAAATGATAATTTGGTACAAATATAGACCATTGGAGGTAAATCATGGAACTTGGGAAAGATGAATTCTTGATTTAATAATGATTGTGAGTATAAAGTGTGGAGAAAGATGAACTATTTTCATAGTTTTTGCATTAAATGTCAATAAACTATTTGAGTTACAAGACAAGAAAGGCAATTAATTTTGGATGATAAGAATTGTGGGATGCCATAAATAGTGAATAATTATGTGTGGTGTATTATATATATATATATATATATTGTAAAGTCATTATACAATATGGAAAGGATGTCCTAAGGTGGGACTTAATGATTGATGATAAGTGTTAAAGGATAAAATGAGTTGAAAGTATAGTCTTGGCCTATTACATATGATAAGCAAAGAGAAGATACATGTGCTTACGGAAATTGTGGCATAGGCTTAAAGGAAAGCCATGCGGCTGAGAATGATTAGTGTGGTAGCCTTAAAGGTAGAATAATCAATTTGATAAAGTAAATTCCAGCAGTTGTAACATCGCAGTGTTGATTGCCCAACGCTGTCGCGTTAAGAACCCCTCATGGCTAGAAAGCACGAGCAAATTGTGAGTATCATGAAGCTGAAACTCACAAGTTGAATTACGGTCATTGATCTTAATGTCAAGCTTTGTTATTTGCAGTTTTAAGTGCATTGGAAAAGTGTTTATATGAGTGAATTGAAAAGTTTCTTTATTGCCTTATGTATTGGCCTGTAAGTAAAAGAGAAGTTAGAGAGTTCTTGAGATAGCTACATTAAGATCAATTGCCATGTGAAGTATTGAGATGAATAATATGTTGATTAAAGTCAAATCCTAAGAAATAAAGAAGACAAGAGATTAAGCCTTGTTAAAGGCTAAGCAAAAAGTGAGTGAAAAGTTAGATGAATGTATGAGACATTGACAAGGGATGTCAATACTAAGTGATGAAATTGTGAATGAAAAAATTACAAGGGTGGCATAGCAAATGTGTAAAACCCGACCCTATAAACACATGTTATGACATACATGCACTGAGTAGCATGTTATTATGCTAGGAAAGTCCTAAGAATAGATGAAACCTGGTATTGTACCTAACGGTACACTTGAGTTGATTTAACCTCGAACTAGTTCAAATAGGAATCGTAGGATGAAATTTAATATTTTACAATCCAGGAATGACTAAAAATGATTGTTTGGAGTTCGAGGGTTCATTAGGGGTAAAATTGAAAATTTTGATGTTCAAGGGCAAAAAAATCGTCATTTTGCCACCTAAGATAATAATTTGATCATGGAGTGAAATTTTTGACCAAGATTAACTTTTTGGAGTATAATTTAATGATAGGAAGTGAAAATTTTCAATTTTGACAATTTTCGGAACATATGGGCAAAACGGTAATTTTGTCGTCTCAAGGTNCGGTAATTTTGTCGTCTCGGGGTAAAAACCGTAATTTTCACCACCCAAAACTTGTCAAAATCATAGGATTTATTTATTTTTGGTATGAACAACTATGGTATGTTAAGTGGTGAAAAATTGAAGTTTAAAAGATGAAATTTTAAAAATGGGCCAATGGGAAAGTGACACATGGCACTTTTTAATGATTTAATATTATTTTAATGAAAAGTCAGCCCATTTAAACCCCATTTTAAGTGATGGCCGGCCATAAAGGAGAACAAGAGAGAAAATAGAGAGGAAAGGAAGAAAAAAAGAAAAACCAAAGAGAAACAAGAAAATTTAAAGAGGAATTCGCGTTTTTCATCCGTTTACGTGTCTAACGGTAAAATTTTTCGACTTTCGCTTGATTTCTACCTTTCCTATGCCTTTGTTTCCATTTAGCATGCTTGAGGAGAGAGATCTAAAAGTGACATCAAGGGCTGGCCGAATTTCAACGGGGGAGAAATTGAAATTTTTAGGTTTTGATTTTTAGTTAAATTGATAGTTTTAGTTAGTTAAATGTGTTTAGAAATTAAATTGGGCAAGAAAGCATTAAATTTTCACGGTACCCACCCTTGGCTGAATCTGAAATGAGGTACAATGATGATGATCTGATTTTTATTCTAAGAGAAATGAAGAGAAAATGATGAAAAATGTTTAAATGTGATAGAAAAACAAAGTAGAAAATTTACCGAGTTAATGTCTCATTTTTGGCTGAATTTTTCAAGGAGGAAAGTGAACTGATTTTGGTGATTTTAGAAGGTTATTGGCTGATATTTAATGGTTAGAAATGTTGGAGAGAGAATGGGACGATTTAGAGCTAAAATGGAGCGCGTTAGCAATTTATTGGGTAAAGTGCCAAAAATAGGTTAATACCGCGTTTAAGCCGTTTTAGGCTATTGCATTTCATACCATGCATTAGTATAAGATTTAAGTCAATTATATAGTGATTTAGCATTAATGTGGTGAATTGGGTAAATTTTGCAATGTGTCTAGGAGGAGAGCCTTCCGGTAAAAGCAAGGAAGTCGTACTCGACCAACAGTGATCGGGGCACCTATGAAGCATTTCATCTGTACAAACGGTGAGTAAACCTATTATTATTGTAAATTATCTAGAGTTTATTTTTAAATTCTCTTTATGTATTTTATGAAACGAAAATGAGATTAAAACAAGATTTTTGATGTTTTAGAAATAAATGTGACAAATAAAAATATATTGTGTTGATTATGAAATTGAGTAATTAGAGGCTACCAATTGTCTTGAAAAATATATTTTCTTATGAATGGCTTATGATATATGAGTATATGTGGCTATATTTTATAATTGCCTTGGGAATAAATGTAAGCTGTTTTTACTATGCAGGCTGGGTAAATAAATAAAACCCACGTTATACTGTTGAAATTTGATTAAAATTGATGGGTTAGTCACTGCAGTGACAGGTTTCCGTGGACTGCCTATTAGAGGGGCACGATAAACCCGGTTTCATAGTTACCTCGGTTGTAGAGGCGATGAGGGTAACTCCCGGGGTAGTGTTAGAGTTCACTTCACGTCGAACCCCCACGTGAATGTGTAACTCGGCCAACGCCAAGGAACGGCTTGTTTTCAAAACTAGAATATGTTTAACATGTAAATATCTTAACAACCTTGACGGACTCGGTTAGATGCCTCGGTCAAGGTATCCCCGAGGACTAGATTTTGGCTTGAGCCATGTTTTTAATAAAGGTTATAAGTCTTGACAACTGTTTTGGTAAATTACAAATGTTTTATGGTTTAAGAAAGAAATGGAAAACCTTATGAAACGGTTTGTGATTTGTTGTTTAAACTTGCCTCCATTTTACTCGCCTTTGGACCTTAGCAAACATTTTAGGTCTGTGGTAGCTTGTAGATATCCGATTTTATCGAGGATTCCAATTGACCCCTCTATCCCACAGACAGTAGGTTACTATCACCAATACTGGGTGTATTTGTGGGCCAATTGTCATTGTAATTATTATTGTACATTATAACTTTGTAAATTATTGTATGTATGAATTTATTTTATTCTCACGCTACAAAAATTATTTATGTATAGTTCTATAAAAATTGTTTTATAAGAAAATGAAATATATTATCAAATATTTTTATTTAGTTTAATTAGCCAACTTTTCACTCTAAATGAAAGATTTAGATTACAAAAATTTAATTTTAATCGACAATGGATATTTTTCTACCATACGTTGTATCTTTATTAGGTTTTGAAAATTTTTAGTAAAAATGACCAAAATACCCCTATGTGGCGAAAATTTTATTTTTATTGTTTTCGATCTAAAATAGTTTATAGTTTCTTAAAACTCGATATTTAACAACGATTACTCATAGGAAAGGCAAGAAACTGATTCGTTAGCCTTGCGAGGTTTCGATTGGCATTTCGGATAATGAGTGTCAATCGGGACATCGTGGCAGTTGTCATGGGCCCGAGGGAGGTTCCGGGTCGTGACAAAATGAGTTAAAACAAAGTATAGCCATGCGGATTTATAAATCTTATCTCGACTTAGTTGAATGAAAAAGGATTAGTAACAACACAAGGCCAATTATGTGGCATATTAGAAACCCTTGAAGATAAATTGAAGTATGAATAGTTGAGCATGCATTTAAATATCTTGGTGAATAAGTGCATGCCATTTTGAAATGATATGCTCGGAATGTTTAAGAGCAAATAAGTGATTAAGTGCTTTGGGAATGCATGAACATCCTTGAGAAGGCATTACCAATCATACACGGTAAGTATAATATGTGGGATTTTGAAACTTGCTAAGGAGCCTAACGGCTAAACCACGAGTTATGTGATCACATGTGGTGAGATATAAGTTTAAGGTTGGTAACTGCAAGGAAATATTCAAGAGGAATCCTGCTATGAATCTTGTGAAAACAAGCATTAAGTTATGTTGTTACAAAAGGAAAGTCGTAAGCTGAAAGTGATACTCACATTGACATTGAGAGGTACTTGAGAATAACCTTGTTTCCAGTCTTGAAATTTCAAGTACATATAGTCAATGGGCTAAGGGAGAAAGATGTTATATTAGTATGAGAGAATAATACAAAGGATGGTTGAAGGTAACCTTGATAATGAAGTTGGATAATGAAAACCTCTTAATGTATTATGGAAATTGGAATTTAGAAATGCATGCGACATACATGATTCAAATGAGTCTAAGTCTAAAGTGACTGGTTAACATCGAAATGCAATAAAGATATAATGTATATGTTATAGGCATGAAAGATAATTGAGAAATAAAGATGACTTTTAGGGATTGTGGTATTGCATAAGATGCAACGATCATGTAAAGATGAATCTTTGAAGGATCAATGAGATTATAAAGCATGTACACATACTAGATGTCACGACCCGGTACTCCCCTCGAGCCCGTGACAATCGCCGCGGTGTCCCGATCGACACTCATTACCTAAAATGTCAATCGGAACTCCGTAAGGCTTTAATATCAGTTTCTCATTTCCCCTGTGAGTAACTGTTGCCAAATATCATGTTCTAAAAGATTTTAAGCTATTTCCAAATTAAATCAATAAAAAAAATAATTTCTGTCTCATAGGGACATTTTGGTCATTTTTCCTTAAAAATTTCAAAACCAGTTAAAAATGTAGTATGTGAGTGGAAAACACATATTTCAAAATCAAAAATAAGTTTAGATGTCTAAACATTCATTTAAAGTAAAACTATAACTATTTGAATATAATAAAAATATTTAATAAAATATTTTATTTTCTTATAAAATAATATTTATAGAGTTACCGATAAATCATTTTTGTAGCGTAAAAGCTAAATAAATTCATACATACTGTAATACAGATAACCATAGTATAAAATTTAATTTACAGTGACACGTGGGCCCACGAACGACCAAAAGTATCAAAAGCAGTAAACCTACAGTTTTTGAGGGTGCAAGTCCAATTGTAGCCCTCAACAAAGTGAGCTATCTACCGACTATCTTGAGCCTGAAATGGTTGGAAAGGAGGATGGTGAGATTATATAATCCCAGTGAATAAACAAATACTATCTAAAATATCTAAAACTGAGTAAATGGAGACAGATAAAATAGATTAGCATAAAAATGATTCTCAGCATTTCGAACTCATTTTAATAAGAAAAAATAGATTCATTTCACCAAAATAAACAACGAGGCTTATGATTTCCTAAAAAGTTTGGCTCATGCCAAAATCATTCTCATACTCAGTTATCAAGGATACCTTGGCCGAAGGCTATCCCAACTAAGTCCGCCAAGGCTGTTAAAAAGTTATGTACGCATAAATCATGTTTTTATTTTGAAAGCATAGCCGTTCCTTGGCGTTGGCTGAGTTCACCCTCACGTGGTGGTTTGCTGTGAAGTGATGTCATGACCCGGTACTCCCCTCGAGCCCATGACAATCGCCGCGACGTCCCGATTGACACTCATTATCCGGAATGCCAACCGGAACCCCGCAAGGCTTACATATCAGTTTCTTTCCTTTCCTGTGAGCAATCATTGTTAAATATCGAGTTTTTAGAGAATATATACTATTTTAGATCAAAAACAATCAAAATAAAATTTTCGCCACACAGGGGTATTTTGGTCATTTTTTTCTCAAAAATTTCGA
>NC_030858.1:23972244-23997641 GCF_000208745.1 Theobroma cacao
AATTTTACCCGAAATGAACCCTCGAACTCCGAACAATCATTTTTAGTCATTCCTGGACTATAAAATATTAAATTTCATCATACAATTCCTATTTGAACTAGTTCGAGGTTAAATCAATTTAAGTGTACCGTTAGGTACAACATCGGGTTTCGTCTATTCTTAGGTGCTTTTCTAGCGTAATAACATGCTACTCAGTGCATGTATGTCATGACATGTATTTATAGGGTCAGGTTTTACAAGTGAACTCTAAAGTTTTAACCTCAGGAGTTATCCAACTGTGCCTCTCATATTGAGGTATGAATATAATAGGGTTACCGTGCCCCTCTAATAGGCTGGTCCACGGAACTCGTCCACTGCAGCGACTAATTTATAACCCACCAATTCAATAAAATTCAACAGCATGATATGGCAATTATTTTATTTTACAGCCTTTCAAGGCAAATCAACAGTTCATACTTTTTCAACACATTTACCAAATCAACCATTCATGCCAATATTATCATAAGCCATTCAATTCAAACCATGATTTATAACACAGCAATTAGTCTCAAATTACTCCATTTTCAAAACCATCTTTCAATTTCAAGACAATTTTATAAAATCATTTCATTTAATCACATTTTGCTTATAAAACATAAAGATTTACCATTTAAACTCATTTTTCTACCAAATCACAAAAACGAATAAAAACTACTTTAGATAATTAAGATGATAATAAGGTTACTCACAGTATCAGGAGTTTGAATTTTGGAGTACTCCGACTATTGATCCTCGGGTGTAATTTCTTTGCCCTTTTTCGGAGGATTCACCACCTAGACATAATGCACAATAAGCCATTTCCTACATTTATGCTAAATTGTTATAAACCAATTCAGGCTCTATACTAATGCATGAAATGGAATGCAAATTTTTTGGATTATCGTTTAAACATGGTCTTCTACACAACTTCAATTGTGTACCTAAATAAAATGGTATTGGCTTAATTCGATCTATCACCCGAATAATTGGCCAATATGTCCAATTCAACTCCAAATAATTCCATTTTTCTCCCAATACTCCAAATCATCAAACACAAATTAAATAACTTGAAATATGGCAAAACCATCCTCACATTTCTTCTTGAGAATTTCAGCCATGGTGAGTGCATCAACACTATGATTTTTCCTATTTGATTTTCTCACCGTAATTCATCATTTCCTAACCATTCACTTGAAATAAAATCAAATCCACCATCAACACTCTACAAGGAAGGTTCGGCCAATGATGGGTGATGGGAGAAAATGAATTTTTCTTGCTTGATTTTCATGCTACACATCACCAATCAACTAAAAACATTCATATATCTTAAAAATCTATCTAAATCATCATCAAATTCTCTTTCTTAGGGTTTGATCAGCACACTATCCTTCATGATATCTTGTGATTCAACCATGGAAAATGCAAAAGAATGTATGGGAAAGGTAGATTACAAGTCAGAATCAAGAAATTTTACCTTTGATTGCTTGATTACTTGAAATCCACCAATTTTCTCTTGAATTTTCACCCTAGGGTTCTTGTTCTTTCTTTTCTTCCTTTGTTCTTGCTTTGGCCGGCCATAATGAAGAGAAATAGGCTGATTTTGTGCTAATTTATAAGGGAAATAATAAAGAAATAAATCTTGACACTTGTCACCTTACCATTGGTCCATTTTTAAATTCTTAACTATTAAGCTTTCTTTCTCCACCACATAAAATCTTTCAATTATCCATAATAATATTGGGTAAAATCCATGTGCTGGACAAGTGTTGGGTGGTGTAAAATTATAATTTTGCCCCTGGGGTGGCAAAATGACTATTTTACCCCTCGGGTGGTAAAATGACTATTTTGCCCTTATGCTTGAAAAAATGCTGGAATTAAAATTTTTCACTTCTCAGACTCAAATTATGTTCTAAATAGTCAATCTTGATCAAAAACTTCTTCCAACATTCCAATTTTCACCTCGAGTGGAAAAATGACCATTTTGCCCCTAAGTTATGGAAAATTCCAATTTGACTCTAAATCGGTCCTTGAACTCCGAATCACCATTTTAAGTCAGTCTGGGGTTTTAAAATTCTCAATTTCATCTTAAAATCTCTATTTGGACAAGTTCAAGGTTTAATTTAACTTAATGGTACCATTTGGTATAATACTGTCCTTTAACGATTGTCGAGGTACCCAAGTAAGCAAACATGCATTCTTATGTAAGAATGACATATTGTAGAGCCGAGCTTGACACTAGATTACAATTTAATGAAAATGACGTTTAGCAGTGAGATGCAATTAATGACATTATGATGCAAGGATATAGAGTACAATGAAACTAAAGCATATAATTGGAAATGATAAGAAAAAAGTATAAGCATGTAAATGATGGGAGGTTTTGCATAGGCATAAGAAGAAGTCATATGAATTACGTAAGAGATAACATGTGGTAAGACGCAAGTTGAATGGTAATTTAAACAACTGAAAAAGGGCAATCTGAAATTGATTGTACCCTAATGTTTGTAGATTGAATACGAGAATTTTGACATACACTATGAGGATTATTATATTGAATCTTAGTTATAGATGGGAATGAAAAAAGGGATATTTAGTTCGAAGGCACTTGAATACAAGGATTCCCACACATAATAAGGAATGTTGATACTTAAATGTGCGTGTACATTCGTATGTGTTGAGTTAGTGATGTGCCCAACTAAAGTGAAGAATTGTTCTTAGTGATTCGAGATTTGAAGACAGTATAATTGATGAGTTGTATAATAAGTACAACGATAAGAAATCCCATCGGAAGTTGAGCTATGTTGATATAAGAAATTTTGGAGAAATAGTCAAAGAAATGATATCAAGGAAATGTAATCTATAGCGTGGTTAAGCCATACAAGATGGACCAACATGATTAAGAAGATTGAAGTTTCATAAATGCAAGATAAACATGATGTATGTGGGAATAATTGAAGGCATTAACCTCCCTCCCAACATTGAGAATACGTACTAGAATGAATATGGCATGTTTGTAATGCTATAAGCTACGTAATAGTGCATGGGGATAAGATGAATGAATGAATATCGAGAAGTTTGACAAGGAATGAGGTAATAAGATGGTGATTAGGTATACATAAGTAAGTATAAAATGTGATTGAAATTGGTATGATTGAGATGGAGTTATGGTTCCAATTCAATGATGGTGATAGAGGCATACTCGATGTTTTAATATAAAAGATAATGTTTGTGAAGGTTACCGCCGATTTGATTCTAAAAGATGATAATAGACATAAGTGAAGTATTCTAGTTGAATTGGAGGTAAATTAGGTGGATAAATCAAAATTCCCTATAAAGTAAGAAATGGAATAAGATCATAGAGTGAGATTAATAATGTCACAACCCAAATTCTGGGCCATGACCTGTGCATGGGCCCAATGGACATAGTCCACTAAGCCCAAGCAAGCCTATTAATCTGACGTGTTCATCATTCCATCATAAACTGCTAAGTCACATTTCATAACTTAGGGTCAAAATAATATTAAACATTTGCCAACTCATACTAGCATACCAAACAAGTGTATATACATTGTCTATAACGTATCTTAATAATTTACATTAGGTTTGTCTATTCACAATAAAAGAATACTTGACTTCCAGCGGAGGGACTCGGACGAATGTACAGCTACTGAATGCTGAGACACCTACCAAAAGATGAATACAAGTCTACAAGGACACCTCGTCCTAGTTACCGGCTACCTCGTGATCTAAAAACATGAAGTTGAAAATGGTGAGTATAAACCCAATGAGTGAACAAGAAAGGGAACAAGCATACCATAAGGAATGTTTAACGAAATCATAATGCATTCTTTTTTAAAACAATGTAATTTGTTTTTGATCTTATTAAACCCCTCATGTAAACCCCACATGAGAAAAAAAATCACATATTGGAAAAATCCATGCTCAACAAAGGATTTGGAGAGTGAAAACTGTAATAGCATTTATGCGAATCATGTCAATAAATGACGGGTCCTCACTGCAGTGAGAATGCCTTTTTGCTGTAGCGACACTTGATTTCAATTATCAACTAACCGAGGGTTTCTTGACTGGCCAAGGGTTTCTCACCAAACCTCCTCATATTAAGCTTAATTCACTTATTCCTTAATGTTGGAAATCCATGCTCAAATATGGTAGAAAAGAAGTGGAAAATAGGGCAATAATTGGTCAAAAAGAGGTGAAAAATAGAAAGTTTTTCGCTGTAGTGAGATTTTGGTCATAAAACAGAAAGTTTCTCGCTGCAGCGAGAAGCTACAGTACCTTCCTTGCTACAGCGAAAATGGATTCTCGCTGCAGCAAGTTTTCAGCCAGCCTACCCTTTCAAAACCCGAGAGTTTCTCGCTGCAGCGAGAATCAGAACATCAAGAAAAAGGTTTCCTTTTCCCTTAAAACAAAGCCATCTTGCTAAATAACAAAAGCAACATGTAACACATGTAAACTCTCAAATTTCAACAAATCAAATGCTCACATTTTTGCATTTACAACCATATACCATATATGTATGTGTATATATATATATATATATATATATATAACTACTATANTACATATATACATATATGTATGTGTATATATATATATATATATATATATATCAATCATCATATACACCCTCCCATCATCATCATCATCTCATATGCAACGGCTTATGCACACTCCCACTCGCACATAGCCGGGTCAACAACGGCTTATGTGCACTCCTACTAGCACATAGTCGGGTCAGCAACGGCTTATGTGCACTCCTACTCGCACATAGTTGGGTCCACATCAACATACAAAGAAGCACCCAATGCATATTATGCATACTATCATATTTTGATAACACATAGCCCATTGTATAGCACATTTTCACAATATAAAATCACTTCATCAAAGGCTTGTTCCCAAGGTACATTTTCAAAGACAAGTTGGATAAAATCATTCACATTCCCCAAAACAAGTTTGAAATGCAAGTCCACTCACCGGTATATTGTTGAGCCTTTAGCTGACTCTAATTCCCCTAATAATCCAATTGAGATGATAGGGCTTCGTTAGAACCTAGAATCACATTAGCATAAGCAAAAGGTCAATTCACATACTATAAACCCTAAAAGCTATCTCTTAGCTAGCTTTCAATTGCCACTTTAAATGACTATCTATGTTCATTATCTAAATCACTATAAAATGAATGAACATCTTAAACAATAAAACAACTCTTAATCTAAATTACTAGCCATTATCCATAGCTAAAAATCAAGCTTAGTTCATCACTCACCCTAGGGTTCCTTTGTAGTTGAATTCTCTTCCAATAGCTTCCACACAAATGGGGTAATTCTCTCTTTCTCTCTCTAAAACACCCTATTAGCGAGAGAAAGTATGGAAATAAGATTTTTCAAGGGTTTTATGGAGAGAGAGTAGAAGAATACAAGGGTTCTAGTCATAAGGGCACAAAGGTATGAAAACTAGAGCTAAAGAGAAAAAATCATGCAAGCTCCATATCAAGCTTCCATGGAGGTTGGAAGCAACATGAAAGAGAAGAAGGAGGAAGAAGAAGAAGCTGCTAGAAAATGGGAGAAAAAGCTGCTGGAAGAAAGATATTTATAGCCAATCTTATCCATTCCACTTAAATTATCAAAATGCCACTCCACCAATTAACTTACTCTCCTCCAACCCTTTATGAAATCTTTTTACTTCTTTGACACCGGGACAAGGTCCATAATGGTCTAGATATACTCGGGTTCATGAAAACTTAAAATTTTAACTCGAGGTGAAAAATGACCATTTTGCCCCTACAGTAAAAATCATCAAAATTTTTGTTTCCTTTTCATTTTACACCTAATTTCATCATCCATTTATTCCTTAGGCCTACTTAGGCCATAATATTGTCTAAAATCTTACTTTTATGGGCTTACTAAGGAAATGATGAAATTACCCCTGATCAGGGATATTGCGTGTACTTCCCTTTACGAGTCTATAAAGGTTAAGGTCTCACAAATAACCCGACAACGACGTGAATTTGAGGATGAATTCTATTTAAGTGGGGGAGATTGTAATACCCGTACGTTGATATGAAGGCTAATAAAGCTTATCGGATGCCAATTGAGGTTAATTAGAATGTTTAAAAGTGATAAAAGGTGAAAGGAATATTCTAGAGTAAAATATTTCACAAGTGAAGAAATAATAAATAAATAATAATATTTTTATTGAGAATAAATTAACAATATAAAAAAAGTGATTCAGAACTGAATCGGAGCATAATAAGACATTTTGGGTGACAAGGAGACAAGTGGAAAATTTTAGAATAAAATAATATTTTATTAATAAAATAATATTAAAATATAATATTTTATTCAGTGTCGAAATTTTTCATGAAGAAGGAGTATATGGTCAATCTAAGTGGGGGAGAAGAAGAACGAGAAAATTTCGAAGAAAAATGACGTTAATGGGGCTAGCGTGTCTTTATTAAATAAAGCTAGTGCGAGTAAGCAAATATTTAAATATTGCAGTGATACCACGTTGAAGCGTAAACTTGACATTTTATTGGTACAAGTGTTAAGAAAGAAAAATGGAAAGAAATTAGAATTAAAAGATTGTGGGAGGATACAATTAAAAAGAGTGAAAACCTTAGAGGGCAAAATGGTAATTTTACCATTAGTTTGGACAAAGCTTCCAAAGGAAGCTTTGACTCTTCATCTTTATCACATGGCTGGTTCTTATCTTAACCAAAAGATATTTTCTTCTTCTTCCTCACCCACCCAATGCCATTTCCATTTCACCTCCATTAAAATCAATTTTTTTCTTCATTTGATTTTCTTTGTTTTCTTTTCATTTCCTTTCTTTTCTTACTTCTTTCTTCTCCTAACTTCTTGGGCACCAAACCTGCAGCTTCTAACCCCATGTTCTAGCACAACCAAACCCTAGGAGAGAGAAGGAAAAAATCTCTCTTTCTTTCCTTTATTTTCTATTTCTACTCCAGCATCATTGACACTTGAATTTTCAACTTTAAATCTCCATTTTTAAGGCTAAAAGGTATATATTTTCAACTCCTAGAATTTATGAATTTATGGGTTATATTTTCAGATTTTATTTCCTAATTTCTTCAAATTCTTTTTCTTGGAAATATTAGGTTTTTGTTGATCTTTATGCCTCTAAGCTCATCAAGGTAAAAAACCTTTAAATTGGAATAGTTGATATGATGGGTTTGAGAATTAAACTAGAATTCTAGATTAAAAATTAGGCTAGAATGTAGTTTATCAAGAGTATGCTTATTAGAATTATTAAGTTTAAATTTATGATATATTTGAAGCTATTATTGTTTTTTGGCAACTATAAGTTTTAATGGTATTTCGGGACTACTCGGATTAAGATCTTGTAGGTGCTAGTCTTGTTAGGTTGCATTGTTAAGGTGAGTGAACTTGCATTAAATTATTTTTTGGGGAAATACATATGTGTTGGGATAAAGCACTTAGATGATTTTATTTGATTTTTTTTCTCTAAATCATGCATGGGAACAAGCCCTTGATGAAACATTTTATGTTGTAAAATGTGTAATGTGATGAACCCATGTGTTCCTATATTCTGATGATATATATGTTATGCTTTGAATGATAATATTGTGTGATAATTGTAACCACGCGTGTGCGGTGTGGGAGTGCACATGCAAAAACTTGTCAGTTAAAATCCTACTACGCAAGTATACGTATCGAATAGATAGTATATTAGCAAGCAGGGTATGGATCCCACAGGAATTAATCTAAAATTTTACTAAGTACTAAAATTAGAACAATTTAATCTTATCCAAATAATCAAAATTAATTAATTAACTAAAACTAATTAACTAAAATTAAAACCAATAAGAAAAATCAAATAATAATAACTTGAAAAAATATCAAATCAAACAAGCCTAGGATTACAATATCCCTCACACTTCATCTAAATCTTACCTCTCTTTCTTAACTTATTTTAATGGGTTGAATTGCTAACCTAGAGTCCTAAATTATTTATAAGGGTCTCCCGACTCATCTTATAAAAATATCTATTTTAACCAAAACACTATATCCCTATGTGAATTGAAATTAAAACAGACTCATTAAGTTCAGGCTCTAATTTGGCTACATATGGCCTATAGGTATATCCCTATCCTATACACATATCAATTATTATGATCATATGCTATTCCAATTTTAGTTTACTCTAAGGTTGAATTGAGGGGTTTTACGAGGAATTAAACTAAATTGCATTGTTTTTAACATAAGTGCATCATGATTTATAAACTTTCCTTATCGTTTGCTTGTTCCCTTCCTATGTTCACTCACTGGGTTTATACTCATTCTTTTCAACTTCATGTTTTAGTTTTCAGGCTCAAAGGTAGTTGGATCCTAGGAAGAGGTGCTTCCTCCTATTCTTCTTACGATAGGTTTACCAGCACACCCCATGATAGTATCCACGCCCGAGTCAATCCGCTGATAGTCAAGGTCTTTTGTATGTATATATGGTTATTTAAATGTAATTCATGAGATTTGTTGTAAACACTGTATGTTTGGTTTGCATGATAATGTCGCCACAGGTTGGCAAATGATAATATTATTTTGTGAATGATATATATTCGGTTGCCATGATTTATTCTTGAGAAGAAATTATTTTTGAAAACTATGAATTAAGAACTTTAGAGGTAAATGAGGGACAGAGGGTCTAATGAACAAGTTTTTATAGAAAGGCTTGCTTGGGCCCAGTGGGCCATGCTTATTGGGTCCATGCACTGGTCATGGCTTGAAATTTGGGCTGTGACATGGTCCAATCACTTCAGCAAAAAATCCAAAGAGCACAACAAGACTCAGTGCAAATAACAAAATTTTGCATTTGATCGTCACACAAACACTAAGACCATCCAACCACAAAAGCAGTACAATGACAGTTGAAGACATGTGGTTCATGCATGATATCAAGAAGTGTACTCCAATTGATCTAGCATATTTCATTTACAAAGATATGGAATCAATAGCTAGATGAATAAAAAAATTGTCTACCTTATGGAATGGTCATCTCAAACATTTTGGCAAAGATGAAGGTTGATACCTCATTGGAGAAGCTAGTAATGGTTAAAAAAGTCAACAATCTTGATCAAGGGGCAATTGAAAAACTCGATCTTGAATATGATGCTATCAGAAATGAATGGATGAGGAGAAATATTCAACAAAAAGATAAAGATAAAAGAAAAGAAACACAAGTAGTAGGTTAGAAAGAAAAGTATGATAAAGTCCACAAAGAATTAGATTTCGACATATTTGATCTACCAATGGATCTTTCAATTCCTTATGAACCTCTTCCAAGGGCAAATGAAGGTCCATTTGGACTACCTAGTATAGAATACATACCTGAAGGTGCACATCACTTCTTCTGCGCTGAAATGGAGAACTACATTAAAAAATTTGAACAGATGATTAATCATTGCATTACTTCCTTCATCAAAATAGATAGCTGAGATAACTCTATGATATAGAGTTATTTGGGCTTAATTTTGATAATAATTTGGCTAGGTTTTTGTAGTAATACATAGAAATTAGTAGGTTTTATTTAATTATTTTAAATTAGTTATTTTAGGTGAGTCAATCTAATCTTGGTTAATTTTATGCTTAATGTGGTGTTAATATGATTAAGATAGGTTGTTATTGATTTATTTGTGCTTTTGTAGGTGTTTGAAAGAAGAATTTTAATGGAAGAAGGAGAGCAATTTCGAGGTGCAGAGTGTCAATGTACATGTTTTGGTATTTTGGCCATATCTTTCTCTACAGAGCTCCAAATGAAGTGATTCTTAAACCATTGGAAAGATAAGAGAAAGATATACAACTTTTATGTTTATCAATTTACCCAGTTCGTCTTTTAGGAGGGTCAGAATTATGTCTAAGTTGACATACTGCAGCAATCCTAGAGCAATTACGATTTCTGTTAATTAATTTGGCAAAGCTGCGACTTACATAGTTTGATAAGGAAATCCCAGCTAAAATTGACTTCTTTCTTCACCCAACTTGGCCTAACTCCAAAGCCTATAAAAACAACCTTTCGGAGAACTTAAGAAGAGAAGAAAAACACCAGATTAACAGCTGAGAGTCAAGCTACAGAGTCATTGAAGGAATTTGAAGAATTCAAGGAGATTTGAAGATCAAGAATTCATTCCTTGGTTTTTTCTATCTTTTTGTTATTCTTTTATTCTTTTGGTCTTAATGTTTATATTTTATTTGATGATGATGTATGACTTGATGGGGAACTAAATTTTTAATCTAAGATTATGATTGAACTCAATATATAGTATGAATTATTTATCTCTCTTTTGCTTATGTTTGATGGATTTAAGTTTTTTATTTTATTATGTTCTTAATGCTTCTAGTTGACTGGCCACCAATTAGATTGAATTGGAAACCTAGGTTAAACCTTAACGAAAGAGATTTAGGTAGACCTTGAATAAAATAGCATATGATTGAATACACTTGGTTGATTAGGTGGTTTGATTTGCATATAGGGTAGACATACACCTATAAGCCATACATAGCCAAAATTGGAGCACAAACTTAATGAATCTTTCTTTAATATAATTTGCATAGACATATAGTAAATTATTTGGGAAAGGTATTTTTATGAGAAACTCGACAGAGACTTATAAATTATTAAGGACTCTAGGTTAGCAACTTAATCCATTAAACTAAGTTAAGAGAGAGAGACATTAATCAGATAAAGTCTTGAGGGATATCATAATCTTAGGTCTGTTAATCACTAGAAGTAAAATTTGCTAATATATTAGTTTTAGTTTTAGTTTTTAGTTTATTAATTTAAATTTTCCTTTTTAATTTTAATTGCTTAGATAAAATTAGGGTGTGTTAATTTTAGTAGTTAACAATAAAGATTAATTCAATTGTTTGTGGGATCAACACTCTACTCATCTTTATATTATCTTTGCAATACATACACTTGTGTGAGTAAAAAATTCAACAACAAGTTTTTGGTGTTGTTGCCGGGGAATTGATTTTTAATTCTTTTTTGTTAATATTAATACCAAGCATTCTTAATTTTAATCTAGACTTTTCTTTTCTTTAATTTTTTCTTTTCTTTTTTTTTAAGGTACTTTTGGTCATTGTATGCGAAGAGCCCGAAATCTAGAAATTGTTCCTTTTGATTCAGAAATCGAAAAAAAAACTTTTCATAGACTTCGGAGGAAAAATAAAAAAGTTTCTACTCCCAGTACAACCATGGCTGATCAACAAGAGGAAGAGACCAAGCCTTTGAGGATTATGCATTCCCACAAGTACAAAATCTCCACTCTAGTATCCGAAGACCTCCTATTCAAGCCAATAATTTTGAAATTAAGCCATTAATCATTCAGATGATTTAGACTGCTATTCAGTTTGGGGGTTTGCCTAATGATTATCCAAATGCTCATATTATAAATCTCTTGGAAATCTGCGATACATTCAAGGCTAATGGTGTTACTGATGATGTCATAAGATTGAGGCTTTTCCCTTTTTCATTGAGAGATAAAGCAAAGAGTTAGTTAAATTCGCTTCCTGCTGGTTCCATTAATACTTGGGATGATTTGGCTCAAAAATTCTTAGCAAAATTCTTCTCACCTGCAAAGTCAACAAAGATGCAGAATGATATCACTTCTTTCATGCAATTTGATTCTGAATCATTAAATGAGTTTTGGGAAAGGTATAAGGATTTGATTAGAAGATGTCCTCACCATGGATTACCTAAGTGGCTGCAAGTTCAGACTTTTTATAATGGTTTACTGGGACCTTTTAGAACTACCATTGATGTTGCTGCTGGAGGTTCACTCATGAGTAAATCCATTGATGAGGCTTATGATTTGCTAGAAGAGATAGCCTCTAATAATTATCAATGGGCATCTGAAAGATTGGATACAAGAAAAATTGTTGGAATTCATGAATTAGATGTGTTGCATACTATTTCTACACAATTGGCCTCTCTCACAAAGAAAATAGATAAAATGAGTGTTAATGTTATTCAGAACTCCTTTATGATAGGTGAATTTTGTGGGGAAGGACATTCCAATGACAATTGTCCCATCTATTCTGAATCTTGTCAATTTGTTGGAAATAGGCAACAGAACAACCCCTATTCCAACCCTTATAATCCTGGTTGGACTAATCATCCTAATTTTTCATGGAATAACAACCAAGGGTCTTCATCAACGGCTAAGTCAAACTTTCCTCCTAGATTTCCATCTAGAGCTCCTATGCTAAAGAAAAAGCCTTCAATGGAGGATATGTTCATGCAATTCATGACAAAGACTGATGCATTCATAACAAAGACTGATGCCTCCATTCAAAATCAAGCAACTTCAATTAGAAATCTTGATATACAAATGGGCCAGCTTGCCAGTGCTTTAAATTCTAGACCTCAGGGTACCTTACCAAGTGATACTGAAACCAATCCAAAAAAAAAAGGTAAGGAACATTGTAAGGCAATTCATCTTCGCAATGGAAAAGAGGTAAGTAAAGCGGTAAGTAGTAAGGATTTAAATTCAAAAATTTTAATTTAATCTAATGAAAAAGAAATTGTAGTTGAAAAATTTGCTAAAAATTCAAAAGAAAAATCATAATTAAAACTACTCCCACACCCCCGCTACTTTTTCCTCAAAGATTTCAGAAAGAAAAACTTGACAAACAATTCTAGAAATTTATTGATGTGTTTAAAAAATTACATATTAATATTCGCTTTGTTGAAGCTCCAGAACAAATGCCAAGATATGTTAAATTTTTGAAAGACATCCTGTCTAAAAAGAGGAAATTGGGGAGTTTAAAACTGTTACACTTCCTGAAGAGTGCAGTGCCATTATTCAGAATAAGCTTCCACTAAAGCTTAAAGATATAGGTAGTTTTACTATTCCATGTACTATCGGTGCTCTTTGCTTTGCTAAAGCTTTATGTGATTTGGGTGCAAGTATAAATTTGATGCCATTATCCATTTATAAAAAATTGGGTTTAGAAGAGATTAAACCAACTTCTGTGACTTTACAACTTGCCGATAGATCCATCACCTATCCTTATGGTATTGTAGAAGATGTTTTGGTTAGAGTTGATAAATTTATTTTTCTAGTAGATTTTATTATTCTTGAGATGGAAAAAGATTGTGAAATACCGATCATTCTTGAAAGACCATTCTTGAGAACTGTTGGAGCTTTAATTGATGTGGAAAAAGGTGAGCTTACTTTAAGGGTTGAAGACCAACAGGTAACATTTAATTTTTTCTGGGCTTTGAAATTTTCCAATGAACATGATGAATGTTTCTCAATTAATGTGGTTGATGACATAACGAATAATGTGTTTATTGAAAATCATCAAGATCCACTAGAAACTTCTTTGAATTCTTCATTTGAAATTATTGACAAAAAAGTTCTTGAATATGTTAACCATTTCGATGTGTATTCATGTTTTCCAAGATCCCGATTTGAACCTTTGGAATTATCAATTACAACTTTACCAATCAAACCTTCCATTGAAGAACCTCCTTCACTTGAGCTCAAACCACTGCCTAATCATTTAAGGTATGCTTTTTTGGGAAATTCTTCTACACTACCAGTAATTATTTCTTCTTCTCTTTCGAATGAACAGGAAAATAAACTCATTCAAGTTTTAAGGGACTACAAAAAAGCAATTGGATGGACCATTGCAGACATCAAAGGAATTAGTCCATCAATTTGCATGCACAAAATTCTGTTAGAAGAAAATCACAAAGCAACAATTGAGCATCAACGAAGGCTGAATTCGATCATGAAAAAGGTAGTAAAGAAAGAAATGATCAAGTGGCTTGATGCTGGTATTATCAATCCTATTTCTGATAGTTCATGGGTAAGTTCAATCCAATGTGTCCCTAAAAAAGTTTGCATGATGGTAGTTTCTAATGAAAATAATGAGCTTATTCCTACTAGAATTGTAACTGGATGGAGAGTACGTATGGACTATAGAAAATTAAACAAAGCTACTAGAAAAGATCACTTTCCACTACCTTTTATTGATCAAATGCTTGATAGATTAGCAGGTAAGGATTTTTATTGCTTTTTCGATGGATATTTTGGTTATAATCAAATTGCCATTGCTCCTGAAAACTTTTGCTTTTTGTAGAATGCCTTTTGGACTTTGTAATGCTCCAACTACTTTTCAGAGATGTTTGATGTTAATTTTTTCTGATATGGTTGAAAAGTTTTTGGAAATATTTATGGATGTTTTTTCAGTTTTTAGGGATAATTTTGATGATTGTCTATTTAATCTTGCTAGAGGGCTCAAGCGTTGTGAAGAAACTAATTTAGTTTTAAATTGGGAAAAATGTCACTTTATGGTGCAAGAAGACATAGTCTTAGGCCATCGAGTCTCTAGTAAAGGTTTAGAAGTAGATAAAGCAAAAATTGAAATCATTGAAAAACTTCCATCTCTCACCTCTGTTAAGGGAATTCGTAGTTTTTTAGGACATGTTGGATTTTATAGGAGATTCATTAGAGATTTTTCTAAAATTTCTAAGCCATTGTGTAATTTGTTAGAAAAGGATACCTCTTTAAATTTTCATGATGCTTGCCATGATGCTTTTGTTGAATTGAAAAAGAGATTAATTTCTGCTCCTATTATCACTGTTCCTGAATGGAATCTTCCTTTTGAACTAATGTGTGATGCTAGTGATTATGTAGTTGGTGCAATCTTGGGCCAATGAAAAATGAAAATTTTTCATCCTATTTATTATACTAGAAGAACATTGAATGAAGCTTAAGCAAATTACACCACAACCGAAAAGAAGTTGCTTGCTATTGTTTTTGCTTTCAATAAATCTTGCTCATATCTTGTTGGTACTAAAGTTATTGTTTGCACAGATCATGCAGCTATTAAATATCTGATCGAGAAAAAAGATGCAAAACCACGCTTGATAAGATGGGTACTTTTGCTCCAAGAATTCGACTTGGAAATCCGAGATAGGAAAGGTACAGAAAATCAGGTGGTAGATCATTTATCGAGATTGGAGAATACTGAGCACACTGGGAATTCAACAGTGATCAATGAAACCTTTCTTAATGAGCAATTGTTTCATATAGAGAAGCAAAAAAATTTGGCTTGGTATGTTGATATTGTGAATTATTTAGTGAGTAATCTCTTCCTTCCTGAATTTAATTCTCAACAAAAGAAGAAATTCTTGTGTGATGTCAAATACTACATGTAGGGTGAGCCTTTTCTTTACAAGCATTGTGGAGATCCAATCATTAGAAAGTGTGTTCCTAAAGAAGAATTTGAAAATATTCTTCATCATTGTCATTCTTCTAATTATGGAGGACATTATGGAGGAAAACGAACTGCTGCAAAGGTTATACAATCAGGTTTCTATTGGCCTTCTCTTTTTAAGGATGCTCATAATTTTGTTGAAAGATGTGATAGATGTCAAAGAATGGGCAATATATCTAAGAGACATGAGATGCCTTTAAACAACATATTGGAAGTTGAAATTTTTGATGTTTGGGGAATTGATTTTATGGGTCCATGCATTCTTTCCTTCAATAATGAATACATCTTGGTTGCTGTTGATTATGTCTCTAAATGGGTTGAAGCTGTGGCATTGCCAAGAAATGACTCTAGGGTAGTGATAAACTTTCTACACAAGAACATCTTCACACGTTTTGGTGCACCTAGAGCCATAATTAGTGATGAAGGGACTCACTTCTGCAATAAAAATTTTGAAGCAATCCTAGCCAAATATGGAGTCAAGCACAAAATAGCCACTACTTATCATCCTCAAACAAGTGGCTAGGCTGAAGTGCCAAATCGAGAAATTAAAAGAATTCTGGAGAAAATTGTTTGTCCTTCCAGAAAAGATTGGTCGAAAAAGCTGGATGATGCTTTGTGGGCATATAGAACAGCATATAAAACTCCAATTGGGATGTCAACTTACAGATTGGTGTTCGAAAAAGCTTGTCATCTTCCAGTCGAACTTGAACACAAGGCATATTGGGCAATTAAAAAGCTTAATTTTGATATTAAAGCAGCCGAAAAAAAGCATCTTTTGCAACTTAATGAGATGGATGAATTTTGTCAAGAAGCTTATGAGAATGCAAGAATCTACAAAGAAAAGACAAAACGGTGGCACAACCAGAAAATCATAAACAGAAGTTTTGAACCTGGCCAACATGTTCTCCTATACAACTCTCGTTTGAAATTATTTCTTGGAAAATTGAAATCTTTTTGGTCCAGACCTTTTATTGTGATGAAAGTATATCCTCATGGAGCAGTGGAGGTAGCTGATGGTAAATCAACCTTCAAAGTAAATGGACAATGGCTAAAGCATTATTGGGGAGGCGATTTCGATCATCAAAGGTCCTCAATCACACTTATTGACGTAATTTAAATCAGAAAAAGTCAAGCTAATGACTATAAATCAAGTGCTTCTTGAGAGGCAACCCAAGCATTCTAACTTACTTTCTTTTATTTAATTTTACTTATTTTTATTTATTTCATTATTATTTACTAATTTTTTTGTTATTTTGCATGAACATGTAAAAATAATAAAAAATAAATAAAATAAAAAAAAATTTGGGGAATGGGGCAAGCCGCGGCTTCTTCTTAAATGATGGAGTGCGGGCCGTAGCGCCCATTAAGCGAGGCCACGGCCTCACAGCTCAGAGTAACAAGGGTCACGACACTCACTAAGGGTAAGTCACGGCCCCGTGTTTTGAAAAAAAAAAGGAGAGAAAAGGGTGTAGGTCGCAGCTTCCTCAAGGGGAGGCTGCGACCCAACAATGGAAAAAGACGCAGGTTGCGACGCCCATCAAGTGAGGCCGCGGGCTCACGGATAAGAGGAACGAGGGCCACAGCTCCCACTAGGGGTAGGCCATGGTGCCCTTTTTTATGGGCTTTCTGCTTTAGGCAACCCACTACTGAAAAAAAAAATTAAAAGAGAGAGAGGCCCCCCACTTTTCATCACTCCAGCTCACCTACCCCTTCCCTTTAGTACAATTTTTTGCACTTCCACTCCTCTCTTTTCAACCATTCCTCCCATCTTTCCTTTTCTCTTCCCCTTTCCCTTTCATAGTTCTTTCTCCAAGATCAAGTACCCACACTCATTATATTCTCCCCTATTGATTTTCATCACTTCTGCACTAAATATCAAGTAAGTTTCAATATTTCTTTTAGTTTTTTTTTTCTCTTTCTTTTCGTTTCTTCTTTTATTTTTAATATTGATGACTTACTTCATATTATTTAAAATTTGTGATTAATATTGATGAATCTAGAGATATTGCACTTCATTATTTTATGAGTATGGTAGATTGTTTAGATTTATGTTTTAAATTTCAAACATAAGTTGAAAGTGGAGAATATGGTATATTGTGTTTTGTTCTGTTGGTACTTTTCTTTTCTTTTGGTTAAGAATTAATTGTATGATATTCGAGACTGGCACCCAAACGATCAAGACAAAATTCCAATGGTTCGTTTGATCATACTAGATTTGTGTCAACTGATGTTGTGGCTAGACACGCAAGTTCTCTTGCAAACAAAATTGTAATACCCGAACGAGGATTGGATCAAGGGTTGATTACACACCTTGACCTTCAACCAATGGTTGATAGCCGCCATTGGCAAAAATTTTGTGCTTCACTAGCAGTTGCAAGTATCCCTCTGGTAAGAGAATTTTATGCTAATGCTATAGAAGCTACTAATAATTTTGTTTTTGTACGAAGAAAATTAGTTCCATTCTCGAGCGATGCCATCAATGAATTTTACGAAACTCTTGATATTGCAAACGATGGTTATGATCAATATGTGGCTGAGCATGAAAATTGGGATGATATCATTAATATACTTTGTGATGAGGGTGCTCAATGGCGATTTTTCAATAATGCACCAGTTTCATTCAAGAGGACTATGATGAAATCAACTTCTAAGATATGGTTATATTTTGTGGCTTCCAAATTACTTCCTACCACACATACTAGTGATGTCACAAAAGATCGAGCCATCCTCATTTATTCAATCATGATTAGATGCACAATTGATATTGGTCGCATAATTTACAAAGCCATGACTCACACTGCATAATCAAAGTGTGAAGGTTTGTGGTTCCCTTCTCTGATTATAGCTATGTGCAAACAAGCTGATGTACATTGGGATGCTAGTGAGGAGTTGTTGCACCCTAAACTGCCAATTGATCTTAATCTCATCCTCAAACAATCTCAAACTTCTACTAGGGGTAGTTCTTCTTCTACACATCATCCTCCACCCCCTCGACCAAGACACCAACAATTGTCAATGACTCAGAGAATTGAGAACCTTGAGCACCGAGTTGAGAATCTTGGGCAACAATTTGAGCAACACATGACTTATCAAATCCAATGCAATCAACATATGGATCACATGTTACCGTAGTGATTTTCTAAAGAATTCAAAGAATAATTTTCTAAAGCCATCAGATCGGGCAATGATTTTACCACAGTGGGACGGGCAAAAATCGGTGCATGAAACCAGATACATCCCGACTGACAGTGTTAAAAATGGTAGCAGGGATGTGAAAGAAGCTAACAATGGTGCAGCTCGCAACTAGAAAAAGAAAAAAATGAAACAAAAATTGATCGAACAATTGGAGGAACCCGTGCTGCATGGAGATGGTCAATGGCTTCGAACAAGTGGAGGCCCACATGGCGAGAGAGACAAGACTTCAGACCCAAGAATTAGGATGTCAGAACAAGCAGGTGACGGTGAGCAAAATAAAAAAGGAGTGCTGCAAACTTTCGATAGGATAACAGCAATGGGCAGGTCTGCTACACGTCCTCTCGTCAACGTCTATGACTAGTGGGGCCCTTCATATGGGGGCAAGTGTATGAGAGATAAGGAGTTGATAGTACACGGAGCGGGAGATGGGACGTGGATGGATAAATTGGTGTGTGAGGATACCAGAGAATATTCAAAAAATTATTATTTTAAACCTTCAGTGCCGGCAGTACAAGGGGATGGTCAGCAGAGGGCAGAAAGTGGGCTAGGGGATCCAAATGTGTTAGTGGGTATTTTGGAAGGCAGTGGAGAACACAGCCCAATGGGGGGACAGAGTGTAAATCAGACTAATAGCTTAGTTGGAAATAATCAAGCTGTTCTAACAAGTGCATGCCCACGGGAAAGGATGGAAGACTATGTTGACATTCCTCCCACCCAGGAGTCCGCCTCAGGTAAGTACATTTATAATAGAGAGCTAAGTAACATTCCCTCTATTTTAGGAACTAATCTCGCAAAAGTGGAAGTTCATCCACCAGTGCAGCACAGGAGACATTCAGCCTCTGCAGCTTCAATTGGTAAAATACTCAGCCTAGCATCAGAAGAAGCCGTGGATATGGGGGAAAATGATAGGGTTTCGGACGATGATTCCATTACGGTGAGTTTTGAAGATAGAACCCGATCATTATTAGTGCACTAGTATGGAATGTGAGGGGTATTGAAAGTGTAGTAATTCAAAGAAGAATAAAAAAATTACAGCTTCTACATAAAATAAAAATTCTAGCAATTATGGAACCTATGGTTGATAGTTCTAAAGTTGATTTTATCAGAAGAAAATTGGGTTTTGAAAAAGTTTTCAAGAGCAGCTCCTAGAAGATATTGCTATTTCATTCTTTTGATTTGAGTTGTGAAGTGTTGCTGGATCATGTTCAATGTCTGCATGATAAGCTCACCATGCCATGGCTGAAAGTCCCTCTGTTGGCATCTTTTATCTATGCAAAATGCACCAGGTCAGAGAGGTTAGTTCTTTGGGATTGCTTGAGGAGCTTGGCAATTAATATTCATACACCGTGGATAGTTGGGGGCGATTTTAATGCAATTATACACAGTGGAGAACGGTTGAATGGAGTTGTGCCACATACAGGTTCTATGAAAGACTTTGCTACTGCTTTACTTGATTGTGGGTTAATGGATGGTGGCTATGAAGGAAACCCATTCACTTGGACTAATAACCATATGTTTCAACGGTTGGACAGAATGGTGTATAATCATCATTGGGTAGACTTTTTTGCTTCTACACGTATACAGCACTTGAATAAGGATGAATCAGACTACTGTCCATTGCTGGTTTCCAGCTCTAAGAACCAAGATAAAGTTCCCTCATCTTTTCGATTCTTGCATGCTTGGGTTTTTCACCATGGGTTTAAAAATTTTGTGGAACAAAACTGGACTTCTCCCATTGTTGGCTATAGATTACAAGCTTTCTGGGCAAAGCAACGACGTTTGAAACAAGCTCTAAAACGGTGGAATAAGGAAGTTTTCGGAGACATTTTCCACAGTTTGAAGGTAACAGAACAAGGAGCTATAGATTATGAAATAATTTTTCAACAGAAGCAGTCAACGGAGAACCGAGCTATCATGAATAAAGCCTATGCCTAACTTAATCATCTACTCAGTGTTGAAGAATTATTTTGGCAGCAAAAATCTGGTATTAAATGGTTAGCGGAGGGTGAGCGTAACACCAAATTTTCCAAATGCGGGTCAAGAAGAAACAAATCAAAAGCCATATCTTTAAAATACAAAATCGGAATGGGAGTTGGATTGAAGAACTGGATGCTGTGAAGTCTTCTGCAGTGGAATTCTTTTCCTCCCTCATGAAAAAGGAATCGTGTGACATGTCCAGGTTTGATACTTCATTGATTCCTACTATTATATTTGAGAATGATAATATTAATTTATGTGTAATGCCATCAATGGAGGAGCTAAAAAAGGCAGTTTCAATATTGACAAAGACAGTGTTGCTGGCCTTGATGGATTCTCCTCTTATTTTTATCAACAACGTTGGGATATGGTGGCTAATGACCTCCTGGATGCATTTGTTGATTTTTTCCATGGAGCCAACCTCTCAAGGGGAATAACATCTACAACTATTGTGTTGCTGCCCAAAAATAACAATGCCTCGAAGTGGAGTGATTTCAGACCGATAAGTCTTTGTAATGTTTTAAATAAAATCATTACTAAGATTTTAGCTAACTGTCTTGCAAATGTGCTTCCCTCCATAATTACAGATAATCAGAGTGGCTTCGTAAGGGGGAGACTGATCAGTGACAATATCCTTCTTGCCCAAGAACTAATTAGGAAGATTGATCAAAAGTCAAGGGGCTAAAATGTAGCTCTCAAGTTGGATATGATGAAGGCTTATGATCGGCTTGAATGGGATTTTCTTTATAGAATGCTACAACAATTTAGATTTAATTCTCAGAGGATTGGCATGGTTCGCCGATGCATATCTAATTGCTGGTTTTCTTTACTGATAAATGGTGGTGCTGTGGGTTATTTCAAGTCAGAAAGAGGGCTAAGATAGGGTGATTCCATCTCCCCATTGTTATTTATCCTAGCTGCGGAATATTTATCTCGGGGATTGAATGCTTTGTTTGCCACTTATCTTTCACTGCATTATCTTTCTGATTGCTCTATGCCAGTAAGCCACTTAGCATTTGCAGACAATATAATTATATTCACTAACGGTGCGAAATCCTCCTTGCAGAAAATACTATTGTTCTTGCAGGACAATGAGGCAATTTCTGGGTAGCGAATAAACCATTCAAAGAGTTGCTTCATCACTCATCGAAATATGGCAAACAGTCGCATCCAGATCATTTCTCAAGTCACTAGCTTCATCCATAAGTGCCTGCCTATCACATATTTGGGGGTGCCTCTTTATAAAGGGCCAAAAAAGGTAATGTTATTTGATGATTTGGTTGCAAAGATCCAGAACCATATAACAGGATGGGATAACAAAGTACTATCTCTGGGAGGACGAATAACACTATTACGTACTGTATTATCTTCTCTGCCTATGTATATGCTCCAGGTCTTTAAACCTCCTATTTGTGTGATTAAAAGAATTGACAGAATGTTCAATAATTTTTTGTGGGAAGGTTCGGCAGGTACTAGAAAAATCCATTAGACTTCGTGGCATAAGATCACTCTACCATCTAATGAGGGAGGATTAGACATCAGAGGCCTAGGTGATGTGTTGAAGGCCTTTAGCATGAAACTTTGGTGGAGGTTTTTAACTTGTAACAGCATTTGGATGCAATTTATGCGGAGTAAATATTGTGCTGGTCAAATTCCAAGGAATGTACAACCAAAGCTTCGTGATTCACAAACATGGAAACGAGTGTTAGCTAGCTGCCTGGTCACAGAACAATACACCAGGTGGTGGATTGGTAAGGGTGAGTTATTTTTCTGGCATGATTGTTGGATGGGTGAAGCACCCTTGGTTAGTCGATTTCCATCCTTTACATCATCTATGACAAGAGTTTGCTATTTCTATGATAATGGCAAATGGGATGTGGGTAAGCTGAACAATGTGTTATCGAGAATGTTGTGGTGAAAATCTTAAAAATTCTAATCAATCCACCCGGTGATGATAGGGCATATTAGGTACCTACCTCGGATGGGCAATTCACTACTAAGTCCGCTTGAGAGATAATTCGACAGCGACAGTCGATAAATCCTGTATTCAATTTAATTTGGTATAAATGCATTCCTCTTACTACTTCCTTCTTTCTATGGAGGTTATTACAGGATTGAATCTCAGTTGATTTGTGGCTGAAAACCAAGGGATTCTAGTTAGTTTCCAAATGCCAACATTGTAACTTAGATGAGTCTCTCTTGTATGTCATGTGGGAATGCCCAATAGCTACACAGGTTTGGAATTATTTTCCAAAATTTTTCCAAATCAACATTGCTCATCCCCAAACTGTCGATTAGATTATATGGGCATGGTTGTACTATGGTGATTATACGAAAAAAGGACACATACGCACGTTAATGCCATTATTCATTTTTTGGTTCTTATGGGTTGAAAGGAATGATGCGAAGCATAGGGACCTTGGTATGTATCCTAATAGGGTGGTGTGGAGAGTACTCAAACTCATCTACCAATTATTCCATGGGAGGTAATTCCACCGATGGCAATGGAAGGGAGATCTGCATATTGCTCAGGTATTGGGTCTAATATTTGAGCAGGCAACCCCACATCCGCCAAAAAATTCTTTTGGCATAAACTATCAGCAAGTGAGTTTAAGTTGAATGTTGATGGGAGTTCCAAGCATAATTTTCATAATGCTGCCGGAGGAGAACTTCTTCGAAACCATACAAGTACCATGATTTTTGGATTTTCTAAAAATTTTGGACCATGTGACTCATTACAGGCAAAGTTAATGGCACTACACAAGGGTTTACTTTTGTGTCTTGAGTACAATGTTACTAGACTTTAGATAGAAATGGATGCAAAAGTAGTGGTACACATGATAAATGAGGGTCATCAGGGATCCTCTAGGACTCGGTATTTGCTTACTTCCATTCGTAGATCCTTGAGTGGTATCTCTTTTCGGATTTCGCACATCCATCGAGAGGGGAATCAGGCAGCAGACGATCTCTCAAATCAGGAGCATATGCACCAGAACCTGTAGGTATTTTCAAAAGCAGAAGGGCAACTTAAAGGTATTCTTCGATTAGAAAAAGTTAGTTTTCCTTATGTTCGTTTTAAATGAATGTAAAGGATTAGTACTCCTAGTTTATTTTTTATTTTGTTATTCACATAGATTTTTGTCATATGGGAGTGTTTCAATTTTATGACGATAATAAAAAATATGGTCATAAAATGAAACACCCCATTCTAGGTGTTTTTTTATTTACATTTTCTATTTTAAATTTTACTTTAGTTTATTGTCTCAATGTAATAGTAGGGAATATCTGTTTTACTATAGCATCAAAAGTTATGCACATAAAATAGTTTTCCTTACTCTAGGTGCTTCTCCAAAATTTTCTCATGATCATGTAATTTGGAGGTACGGTTTAGGTCCCCCTCGTTTGTATTTTATTTCGTAATTAATAAAATTTAACAGGGTAGCTGGGCCCTGCGTGAATTTTTAGTATAAAAAAAAAAACATATGGATCACATGTTTTGAGCTTATGGTGCTTTTATGGGAATGGATATGTCTACTCTTCCATCAGCACCTAATCCTCATAGGGGTACTAATGATGCAGAGGATAATGGTGATGAAGAGGAGGATTAAAGCTTCTCCAGATTTATTCAACCATTAAAGGAATATTCTTTACCTTTCCTTTCTTTTTTCTAATATTGAGAACAATGTTTAGTTTAAGTTTGGGGGGTGAATTTATTTTTCTGATGATGAATATTCTGTGAAAGTTTTAGATCTAATTTTATTTGCATGCGTATTTATAAATAATTTAGGATTAGTTGGTATTGGTAAAAAAAATTTATTTTTTGTTGAATTTTAGGAATCTAGTGTAAAACCCGACCCTATAAACACATGTCATGACATACATGCACTGAGTAGCATTTTATTACGCTAGAAAAGTCCTTAAGAATAGACGAAACCTGGTATTGTTCCTAATGGTACACTTGAGTTGATTTAACCTCAAACTAGTTCAAATAGGAATCGTAGGATGAAATTTAATATTTTACAGTCTAGGAATGACTAAAAATGATTGTTTGGAGTTCGAGGGTTCATTTGGGGAAAAATTAAAAATTTTGATGTTCAAGGGCAAAATCGTCATTTTGCCACCTAAGATAATAATTTGATCATGGAGTGAAATTTTTGATCAAGATTAACTATTTGGAGTATAATTTAATGATAGAAAGTGAAAAAATTTAATTCCGGTGATTCCTAGAGTGTATGGGCAAAATCATAATTTTACCACTTGCGGATAAAATTTGAGATTTTGAGAGAATTTAGATCAAATTTGATAAATTGGAGAATGGTATGAGTATAAGGGATGAATTATGTCTATGGGTAATTTTTCAGTTTTTGGGGCAAAATGTAATTTTTAACTTTTACGGGGGCAAAAGCGTAAATTTTAAAACTTACTCCACCAAGACTTTGGATAAGTTTGAGAATTTTATCTAAGATATGGATATGTGGGATATATGTATGGTGAAAATTTGGAAACAAATGGATGGCTAGAATTTAAGAAATTAATAAAACATTAAAAAAATAAATAAAATAATATTATATTATTTTTGCCTTTCAAAAGGTCAAAATTTTCAGAATTCTCATCTTCTTCAAGCCGTCCAAACCGGGAGAGAAAAGGGGGAAAAGAAATAAGAACCCTAGCTAAAAAAAGTTGGAGAAAATCAAGAGAAATCAAGAAATCAAGTATTAAAAAGGTAAATTTCATTGATTTTCCTTGTGATTTTCACTACCCATGCATTTTTTCTCATTTCCATGCAAAATTAGAAAGTGGGTATGGACACCCATGCTGGCCAAACCTCCATGGATGAGTTTTGAGCTTGAGTTTTGGTTGATTTTAATTGAATTAAGTGATTTTAGTTAGGTTATATTGAAATATAGCAAAAATAAG
>NC_030858.1:23997849-24005534 GCF_000208745.1 Theobroma cacao
TAGGGGTATTTTCATAATTTGCTATCGGGACTGATAATTTGCACCACACTGAGGGACATTAAGTCAATTTGGGTGCAATTGAGGTATAGAAATTGAAAAAAATTAATTTGGAGTTTAAACGGACGCGTATATCGATTTATCGAGTAAAAGACCGAAATAGGCTAATATTGCGTTTAAGCCGTTTTAGGCTATTACATTTCATACCATGCATTAGCATAGGATTTAAGTCAGATATATAGTGATTTAGCATCAATGTGGTGAATTGTATAATTTTTGCAATGTGTCTCGGAGGAGAGCCTTCCGGTAAAGGCAAGGAAGTCATACCCGACGAACAGTGATCGGGGCACCTATAAAGCATTTAATTTGTACAAACGGTGAGTAAACCTATTATTATTGTAAATTATCTAGAGTTTATTTTTGAAATGCTCTTTATGTATTTTATGAAATGAAAATGAGATTAAAATGGGACTTTTGATGTTTTAGAGATAAATGTGACAAATAAATATATTGTATTGATTATTTGAAATAAGAAACTTTTGATTATGAAATTGAGTAAATGGGAGGTTGCCAATTGTCTTGAAAAATATATTTTCCTATGAATGGCTTATTATATATGAGTATATGTGGCTATATTTTATAATTACATTGGGAATTTATGTAAGCTGTCTTTTACTATGCAGGCTAGGTAAATAAATAAAAGTCACGTTATACTGTCAAAATTTTATTAAAATTGGTGGGTTTAGTCACTACAATGGCGAGTTTTCGTGGACTGCCTATTAGAGGGGCACGGTAAACTCGGTTATATAGTTACTCCAGTTGTAGAGGCGAGGAGGGTAACTCCCAGGGTAGTGTTGAGCTCACTTCACGTCGAACTCCCACGTGAATGTGTAACTCGGCCAACGCCAAGGAACAGCTTGTTTTCAAAACTAACATGTGTTTAACATGTAAATATCTTAACAACCTTGACGGACTCGGTTAGATGCCTCGGCCAAGGTATCCTCGAGGATTAGTTTTTGGCTTGAGCCTTGTTTTTAATAAAAGTCATAAGTCTTAACAACAGTTTTGGTAAATTATAAATATTTTATGGTTTAAGAAAAAATTGAAAACCTTATGAAAGGGTTTGTGATTTGTTGTTTAAACTTGCCTCCATTTTACTCGCCTTTAGATATTTATAATAATGTTTGTTTACTCATTGGAATTGTCAAATCTCACCCACCTCCTTTCCAAATATTTCAGGCCTGTGGTAGCTTGTAGATACCCGATTTTGTCGAGGATTCCAGTTGACCCCTCTATCTCACAAACAGTAGGTTACTATCACTAACACTTGGTGTATTTATGGGCCACTTGTCATTGTAATTATTATTGTACATTATAACTTTGTAAATTATTGTATGTATGAGTTTATTTTACTTCCACGTTACAAAAGATTTCTTACACGTGTTTCTATAAATATTATTTTATATAAAAATACTATATTTAATCAATATTTTGAATAGTAATTATTTAAAACGGAATGTTTAACAACGATTGCTCACAGAGGAGGCAAGAAAATGATACGTAAGCCTTGCGGGGTTTCGATTGGCATTCCGATTGTCATGGGCCCGAGGGAGGTTTCGGGTCGTGACAATTCGATTGGTATCAGAGCTTTCAGTTTAAAAGCTTATGGTTTTGAAAGAAGTTTTTGATTTTTAAAGTTCTTGGATTTAAAGTTATTTTAAAATAATTGACAATGTCAGTGTGGCCCAGTTAAGATTAGTTAGTTACATGTAATTGCATATAGAGTCTTAAGTCGCCTAAACCAATTTTGTTCTTTTTGTAGATCATTATGCCTCTTCGACGTGAGCTACCACCTATCACTAGATCTACCAATAGAGGAAAACGTCGCCCTAGATAGAGTCAGTCAGATTCCATAGAAAAGGAGTCGGTTGCGTCTTCTTTTAGAGCAGCTCCTACTATTGAGTCTACTGACATTCTTGTACCTCATCAACCACATGTTGCTGCTCCTGACTTACCTGCCATGTCACTCGAGGTAACTTAGGCATTAGCAGCTTTTCTCACTACTCTTACGAGCCAGGCTCAAGCTGGTCCAGTTCCACCCACTGTTTCCCCTATAACAGCCCCAATGCCACCACCTCCTATTCCACCCCAAACATCGGATGTCTCCATTGCTAAGAAATTGAAGGAAGCTAGACTGTTAGGTTGTGTCTCGTTTACTGGTGAGTTGGATGCGACCGTAGCTAGGGATTAGGTTATTCAGGTATCAGAGACACTGGCAGATATGGGATTAGATGATGAGATGAAAATGAAAGTGGCTACACGATTATTTGAGAAGAGAGCCCGTACCTGGTGGAATTAAGTAAAGTCTCGATCTCCTATACCGCTGACTTGGACGAATTTTCTTCGAGAGTTCGATGGTCAGTACTACACCTATTTCCATCAGAAAGAGAAAAATAGAGAATTTTTGAGCTTGAAACAAAGGAACATGACCATTGAGGAGTATGAGACTCGTTTTAACGAGTTGATGTCTTATGTACCTGAGTTGGTGAGATTGGAGCAAGACCAGATAAACTACTTTGAGGAGGGACTCCGTAATGAGATACGAGAGCGTATGATAATGACTGGCAAGGAGTCGTATAAGGAAGTTGTGCATATGGCCTTACGGGCTGAGAAGCTCGCCACTGAGAATAGACGGATCCGAGCTGAGTTCGCAAAGAGAATGAATCCGCCTAGGTTCCCAAGTCAGTCTTCAAAGAGAGGTAGAGATTCGACATCTACTGCAGGAAGTACTACCTCAGCGTCTATGGCATCCATTAGACCTCTATCTCAGCAGTCACAGCCGAGATCTTTTAGATTTGATCGGTCAATGATGAGTAATCAGAGGGGGACTTCAGGAGGATTGGACAGATGCCGTAATTGCAAAGGATTTCATGTTGGGTCATGTAGAAAGCCTGTAAGATGTTTTCAATGCGGCCAACAGCGGCATATCCAAAGAGATTGTCCTTAGTTGAGACGGGGTACAGTAGCTACTTCTACTCCTTTGACTCGTCCTAGTATAACCCGGAGAGACACTTCGAGATCACAGTCCAAACAAGGCCTAGTGATACGGTCAGGCATGGGGAGTAATACCCCAAAGCAGCCATCTTCCAAACTGCAGCCCCAGATTTCGACCAGGGTTTTTGCAGTGACAGAGGATGAAGCCCGGGTTCGACCTAACACAGTGACAGGTACTATGATTGTGTTTGATAGAGATGCACATGTTTTGATAGATTTGAGCTCCGATAGATCATACGTGAGCATATCATTTGCATCATTCTCAGATAGGAACCTGTCGCCATTAGAGAAAGAGATTATAGTGCATACTCCTCTGGGTGAGCGGTTAGTAAGAAATACGTATTATAGAGACTGTGGTATTAAAGTTAGGGAAGAAGAATTTATGGGTGATTTAATTCCTTTGGAGATTCGGGACTTTGATTTGATCTTGGGTTTGGATTGGTTGTCCATTCATCGAGCAAAGGTGGATTGTTTTAAGAAAGAAGTGATTCTCCAGAGTTCAGAAGGAACAGAAGTTGTATTTATGGGGGAGCGTCGAGTATTACCATTTGTGTAATCTCAGCCCTCAAAGCTTTGAAATTGGTGCGAAAGGGATATCTGGCATACTTGACTCACGTGATTGATATATCGAGGGAGGAACCTAAGTTAGAGAATGTCCTCGTAGTAAGTGAGTTCCTTAATGTATTTCCTGATGAATTACCGGGACTTCCTCTCGATCGTGAGTTCGAATTCACCATTGACTTATTTCCAAGTACTGTCCCTATCTCTATTTCTCCATATAGAATGGCTCCGGCAGAGTTGAAGAAGTTGAAAGTACAGTTGAAAGAATTAGTGGACAAGGGTTTTATACGCCCTAGTACATCTCTGTGGGGAGCATCGGTTTTATTTGTGAAAAAGAAAGACGGTACACTTCCGTTATGTATAGATTACCCACAGCTTAACAGAATGACCATTAAGAATAAGTATCCGTTGCCGAGGATTGATGATCTTTTCAATCAATTACATGGAGCTACAGTGTTTTCTAAGGTTGATCTAAGGTCTGGGTATCATCAGTTGAGGATTAAAGAACAGGATGTACCTAAGACAGCATTCAGAACTCGATACGGTCATTATGAGTTCTTGGTCATGCCTTTCGGGTTAACTAATGCACCGACAGTTTTTATGGATCTCATGAACAGGGTGTTCCACCCTTACTTGGACAAGTTTGTTATTGTGTTCATTGATGACATCCTGGTTTACTCGAAAGATAATGATGAGCACGCTACCCACTTGCATATAGTATTACAGACTTTGCGGGAAAGACAGTTGTATGTAAAGTTTTCGAAGTGTGAGTTTTGGTTACAAGAAGTGGTATTCTTGGGACACGTAGTATGGGGAGCTGGAATATATGTTGATCCCAAGAAAATAGAGGCAATTTTACAATGGGAGCAACCTAAGACAGTGACGGAGAGTCGTAGTTTCCTCGAATTAGCCGATTATTATCGGAGGTTTGTTTAGAGGTTTTCCTTAATAGCAGCTCCTTTGACCCGTCTAACTCGTAAGGGAGTTAAGTTTAAGTGGGACGATGTGTGTGAAAGTCGATTTCAGGAGCTAAAGAATCGGTTAAACTCTGCTCCCGTTTTAACACTTCCTGTTAATGGAAAAGAATTTTTGGTCTACAGTGATGCATCTAAGTTGGGGTTAGGGTGTGTGTTGATGCAGGATGAAAAAGTTGTGGCTTATGCTTCTAGACAACTGAAGAGGTGTGAAGCAAATTACCTTACCCATGATTTAGAGTTAGCAGCAGTGGTGTTTGCTTTAAAAATCTAGAGGCATTACTTGTATGGTGAGCATTGTCGGATATTTACAGATCACAAGAGTTTAAAATATTTGCCCACTCAGAAGGAGCTTAATTTAAGGCAAAGGCGATGGTTGGAGTTGATAAAAGATTATGACTTGGTGATAGACTCTCATCCGGGAAAAGCGAACGTTGTAGCTAATGCTTTAAGTCGTAAGTCTTCATCGTTTTTAGCAACATTTCAGAGTTGTTATTATCCAGCATTACTAGAGATGAAATCCCTTGGGTCCCAGTTGAGAAATGGTAAGGATGGATCCTTATTGGCAAGCTTCATTGTGCGACCTTCATTACTTAATTAGATCAAGGACATTTAGAGGTTTGATGATGAGTTAAGAAAAGAAATTCAAAAATTGATCGATGGGGGAGTCAGTGAATTCAGATTCAGAGAGGATAACGTCTTGATGTTTACCAAGTTTGTGTTCCTAAGGGAAACCAGCTGAGACAGGCGAAAATGGAATAAGCCCATTCATCTGCCTATGCATTACATCCTGGAAGCACCAAGATGTATAGGACTATCAAGGAGAATTATTGGTGGCTAAGTATGAAGCGAGACGTAGCAGAATTCGTAGCAAAGTGTCTCGTATGTCAGCAAGTTAAGGCGGAGCATCAGAAGCCAGCAGGTACACTTCAGTTTTTACCTATTCCCGAGTGGAAATGGGAGCATGTAACTATGGATTTTGTTTTGGGACTGCCGCAGACCCAAAGGGGAAAGGATGCGATCTGGGTGATCGTAGATCGGTTGACTAAGTCTGCTCACTTTTTAGCTGTCCATAGTACATACTCTATTGAGAAGTTGGCTCAGCTCTATATAAATGAGATTGTGAGGCTACATGGAGTTCCCGTTTCTATAGTGTCAGATCAAGATCCTCGATTCACTTCTCGATTTTGGTCGAAATTTCAAGAAGCTCTCGAAATCAAATTGAAATTTAGCACTACTTTTCACCCATAGACGGATGGTCAGTCAGAGAGGACTATCCAGACTATGGAGGATATGTTGAGGGCTTGTGTCATGGATTTTTTTTAGAGTTGGGATAGACACTTGCCGTTAGTGGAATTTGCTTACAACAACAGCTTCCAGTCTAGCATTGGTATGGCACCGTACGAAGCTTTATATGGAAGGAAATGTCGTACTCCACTTTGTTAGAATGAAGTGGGTGAAAGAAGGTTAGTTAGTGTGGATTTGATTGATCTAACTAATGACAAGATCCAGGTTATAAGAGAGAGGCTAAAGGTAGCCTAGGATAGGCAGAAGAGCTATGCAGATAAACGGAGAAAAGACTTAGAGTTTAAGGTCGATGATAGAGTTTTTCTTAAGGTTTCTCCATGGAAAGGTGTGATTCGATTTGCGAAGCGGGGAAAGCTTAACCCGAGGTATATTGGACGAGAGAATTGGACCAGTGGCTTATCGGTTAGAACTACCTCTGGAGTTAGATTGGATCCACAACGTTTTTCATGTCTTCATGCTTAAGAAATATGTAGCAGATCCCTTTCACATTCTCGAAGCACCTCCAATCAAGTTGCATGATGATTTGAAGTTCGAGGTGCAACTTGTGAGTATCTTGGATCGAAAGGATCGAGTATTGAGGAACAAGAGTATTTTAATGGTCAAAGTGTTGTGGAAAAGTGCTCAAATGGAGGAAATGACATGGGAAGTAGAGCATCAGATGAGGAACCAATACCCGCATCTATTTGTCGAATTTGGTAAGTGAAATTTTGAGGTCAAAATTTTATTTTTAGGGGGGTAGAATTGTACAACCCGACCCTATAAACACATGTCATGACATACATGCACTGAGTAACATGTTATTATGCTAGGAAAGTCCCTAAGAATAGACGAAACTCGATATTGTACCTAACAGTACACTTTAGTTGATTTAACCTCGAACTAGTTCAAATAGGAATCGTAGGATGAAATTTAATATTTTACAGTCCAGGAATAACTAAAAATAATTGTTTGGAGTTCGAGGCTTCATTTGGGGAAAAATTGAAAATTTTGATGTTCAGAGGTAAAATCGTCATTTTGCCACCTAAGATAATAATTTGATCATGGAGTGAAATTTTTGACCAAGATTAACTATTTGGAGTATAATTTAATGATAGGAAGTGAAAAAGTTTAATTTCGGTGATTTTTGAAGTGTAGGGGCAAAATCGTAATTTTACCACCCGCGGACAAAATTGGAGATTTTGAGAGAATTTAAATCAAATTTGACAAATTGGATAATAGTATGAGTATAAGGGATGAAAAATATGTCTATGGGTAATTTTTCAGTTTTTGGGGCAAAAATGTAATTTTTGACTTTTACGGGAGCAAAAGTATAAATTTCAAAAATTACTCCACCAAGACTTTGGATAAGTCTGAGAATTTTATCTAAGCTATGGATATGTGGGACAAGTGTATGGTGAAAATTGGGAAACAAATTGATGGCTATAATTTAAGGAATTAATAAAACATTAAAAAAATGAATAAAATAATATTATATTATTTTAGCCTTTAAAAAGGTCAAAATTTTCAAAATTCTCATCTTCTTCAAGCCATCCAAACCAGGAGAGAAAAGGGGGAAAATAAATAAGAACCCTAGCTGAAAAATTTGGAGAAAATCAAGAGAAATCAAGAAATCAAGCATTAAAAAGGTAAATTTCATTGATTTTCCTTGTGATTTTCACTACCCATGCATTTTTTCTCCTTTCCATGCAAAATTAGAAAGTGGGTATGGACACCCATGCTGGCCAAACCTCCATGGATGAGTTTTGAGCTTGAATTTTGGTTGATTTTAATTGAATTAAGTGATTTTAGTTA